>NW_024543507.1:0-103628 GCF_018167655.1 Microtus oregoni | reverse complement strand
CAGTACTCAGGGTGCTCAGTGCTCAGTGCTCTGGGTGCTGGGTGCTCAGTGCTCGGGGTGCTGGGTGTTCAGTGCTCAGGGTGCTGGGTGCTCAGTACTCAGGGTGCTCAGTGCTCAGGGTGCTGGGTGCTCAGTGCTCGGGGTGCTGGGTACTCAGTGCTCAGTACACACGGTGCTGGGTGCTCAGTGCTCGGGGTGCTGGGTGCTCAGTGCTCAGTACTCAGGGTGCTGGGTACTCAGTGCTCGGGGTGCTGGATGCTCAGTACTCAGGGTGCTGGGTGCTCAGTGCTCAGGGTGCTGGGTGCTCAGTGCGCAGGGTGCTGGGTGCTCAGTACTCAGTATGCTGGGTGCTCAGTGCTCAGGGTGCTGGGTGCTCAGTGCTCGGGGTGCTGGGTGCTCAGTAATCAGGGTGCTCGGTGCTCAGTACTCAGGGTGCTGGGTGCTCAGTGCTCAGGGTGCTGTGTACTCAGTACTCAGGGTGCTGGGTGCTCGGTGCTCAGTATGCTGGGTGCTCAGTTCTCAGGGTGCTGGCTGCTCAGTACTCAGGGTGCTCGGTGCTCAGTACTCAGGGTACTGCTGCTCAGTGCTCGGAGTGCTCAGTGCTTGGGGTGCTGGGTGCTCAGTTCTCAGGGTGCTCAGTGCTTGGGGTGTTGGGTGCTTAGTACTCAGGGTGCTGGGTGCTCAGTGCTCAGGGTGCTGGGTGCTCAGTACTCAGGGTGCTGGGTGCTCAGTACTCAGGGTGCTGGGTGCTCAGTGCTCGGGATGCTGGGTGCTCAGTACTCGGGGTGCTCAGTGCTCAGTACTCAGGGTGCTGGGTGCTCAGTGCTCAGGGTGCTGGGTGCTCAGCGCTCGGGGTGCTGGCTGCTCGGTTCTCAGGTTGTTGGGTGCTCAGTACTCGGGGTGCTGGGTTCTCAGTACTCAGGGTGCTGGGTGCTCATTGCTGGGGGTGCTGGGTGCTCAGTACTCAGGGTGCTGGGTGCTCATTGCTGGGGGTGCTGGCTGCTCGGTTCTCAGGTTGCTGGGTGCTCAGTACTCGGGTGCTGGGTGCTCAGTACTCAGGGTGCTGGGTGCTCATTGCTGGGGGTGCTGGGTGCTCAGTGCTCAGGTTGCCTGGGTGCTCAGTACTCGGGGTGCTCGGTGCTCAGTACTCAGGGTGCTGGGTGCTCATTGCTCGGGGTGCTGGGTGCTCAGTACTCAGGGTGCTGGGTGCCCCATGCTCAGGGTGCTGGGTGCTCAGTACTCGGGGTGCTGGGTGCCCAATGCTCAGGGTGCTGGGTCGCAGTGCTCGGGGTACTGGGTACTCAGTGCTCAGTACACAGGGTGCTGGGTGCTCAGTGCTCGGGGTGCTGTGTGCTCAGTGCTCAGTACTCAGGGTGCTGGGTGCTCAGTACTCGGGGTGCTGGGTGCTCAGTACTCAGGGTGCTGGGTGCTCAGTGCTCGGGGTGCTGGGTGCTCAGTACTCAGGGAGCTGGGTGCTCAGTACTCAGGGTGCTGGGTGCTCATTACTCAGGGTGCTGGGTGCTCAGTACTCAGGGTGCTCAGTGCTTGGGGTGCTGGGTGCTCAGTGCTCAGGGTGCTCAGTGCTTGGGGGTGTTGGGTGCTCAGTGCTCAGTACTCAGGGTGCTCGGTGCTCAGTGCTCAGGGTGCTCAGTGCTCAGTACTCAGGGTGCTCAGTGCTCAGTGCTCTGGGTGCTGGGTGCTCAGTGCTTGGGTTGCTGGGTGCTCAGTGCTCAGGGTGCTGGGTGCTCAGTACTCAGGGTGCTCAGTGCTCAGGGTGCTGGGTGCTCAGTGCTCGGGGTGCTGGGTACTCAGTGCTCAGTACACAGGGTGCTGGGTGCTCAGTGCTCGGGGTGCTGGGGTGCTCAGTGCTCAGTACTCAGGGTGCTGGGTGCTCAGTGCTCGGGGTGCTGGATGCTCAGTACTCAGGGTGCAGGGTGCTCAGTGCTCAGGGGTGCTGGGTGCTCAGTACTCAGGGTGCTGGGTGCTCAGTACGCAGTATGCTGGGTGCTCAGTGCTCAGGGTGCTGGGTGCTCAGTGCACGGGGTGCTGGGTGCTCAGTACTCAGGGTGCTCGGTGCTCAGTACTCAGGGTGCTGGGTGCTCAGTGCTCAGGGTGCTGTGTGCTCAGTACTCAGGGTGCTGGGTGCTCGGTGCTCAGTATGCTGTGTGCTCAGTACTCAGGGTGCTGGCTGCTCAGTACTCAGGGTGCTCGGTGCTCAGTACTCAGGGTGCTGGCTGCTCAGTGCTCGGGGTGCTCAGTGCTTGGGGTGCTCGGTGCTCAGTACTCAGGGTGCTCAGTGCTTGGGGTGTTGGGTGCTTAGTACTCAGGGTGCTGGGTGCTCAGTGCTCAGGGTGCTGGGTGCTCAGTACTCAGGGTGCTGGGTGCTCAGTACTCAGGGTGCTGGGTGCTCAGTGCTCGGGGTGCTGGGTGCTCTGTACTCGGGGTGCTCAGTGCTCAGTACTCAGGGTGCTGGGTGCTTAGTGCTCAGGGTGCTGGGTGCTCAGCGCTCGGGGTGCTGGCTGCTCGGTTCTCAGGTTGCTGGGTGCTCAGTACTCGGGATGCTGGGTGCTCAGTACTCAGGGTGCTGGGTGCTCATTGCTGGGGGTGCTGGGTGCTCAGTACTCAGGGTGCTGGGTGCTCATTGCTGGGGGTGCTGGCTGCTCGGTTCTCAGGTTGCTGGGTGCTCAGTACTCGGGGTGCTGGGTGCTCAGTACTCAGGGTGCTGGGTGCTCATTGCTGGGGGTGCTGGGTGCTCAGTGCTCAGGTTGCTGGATGCTCAGTACTCGGGGTGCTCGGTGCTCAGTAGTCAGGGTGCTGGGTGCTCATTGCTCGGGGTGCTGGGTGCTCAGTGCTCAGGGTGCTGGGTGCCCCATGCTCGGGGTGCTGGGTGCTCAGTACTCGGGGTGCTGGGTGCTCAGTGCTCAGGGTGCTGGGTCGCAGTGCTCGGGGGTACTGGGTACTCAGTGCTCAGTACACTGGGTGCTGGGTGCTCAGTGCTCGGGGTGCTGTGTGCTCAGTGCTCAGTACTCAGGGTGCTGGGTGCTCAGTGCTCGGGGTGCTGGGTGCTCAGTACTCAGGGAGCTGGGTGCTCAGTACTCATTGTGCTGGGTGCTCATTACTCAGGATGCTGGGTGCTCAGTACTCAGGGTGCTCAGTGCTTGGGGTGCTGGGTGCTCAGTGCTCAGGGTGCTCAGTGCTTGGGGTGTTGGGTGCTCAGTGCTCAGTACTCAGGGTGCTCGGTGCTCAGTGCTCAGGGTGCTCAGTGCTCAGTACTCAGGGTGCTCAGTGCTCAGTGCTCTGGGTGCTGGGTGCTCAGTGCTCGGGGTGCTGTGTGCTCCGTGCTCAAGGTGCTGGGTGCTCAGTACTCAGGGTGCTCAGTGCTCAGGGTGCTGGGTGCTCAGTGCTCGGGGTGCTGGGTACTCAGTGCTCAGTACACAGGGTGCTGGGTGCTCAGTGCTCGGGGTGCTGGGTGCTCAGTGCTCAGTACTCAGGGTGCTGGGTGCTCAGTGCTCGGGGTGCTGGATGCTCAGTACTCAGGGTGCTGGGTGCTCAGTGCTCAGGGTGCTGGGTGCTCAGTACTCAGGGTGCTGGGTGCTCAATACGCAGTATGCTGGGTTCTCAGTGCTCAGGGTGCTGGGTGCTCAGTGCTCGGGGTGCTGGGTGCTCAATACTCAGGGTGCTCGGTGCTCAGTACTCAGGGTGCTGGGTGCTCAGTGCTCAGGGTGCTGTGTGCTCAGTACTAAGGGTGCTGGGTTCTCGGTGCTCAGTATGCTGGGTGCTCAGTACTCAGGGTGCTGGCTGCTCAGTACTCAGGGTGCTCGGTGCTCAGTACTCAGGGTGCTGGCTGTTCAGTGCTCGGGGTGCTCAGTGCTTGGGGTGCTGGGTGCTCAGTACTCAGGGTGCTCAGTGCTTGGGGTGTTGGGTGCTTAGTACTCAGGGTGCTGGGTGCTCAGTGCTCAGGGTGCTGGGTGCTCAGTACTCAGGGTGCTGGGTGCTCAGTACTCAGGGTGCTGGGTGCTCAGTGCTCGGGGTGCTGGGTGCTCAGTACTCGGGGTGCTCAGTGCTCAGTACTCAGGGTGCTGGGTGCTCAGTTCTCAGGGTGCTGGGTGCTCAGCGCTCGGGGTGCTCAGTGCTCAGTACTCAGGGTGCTGGGTGCTTAGTGCTCAGGGTGCTGGGTGCTCAGCGCTCGGGGTGCTGGCTGCTCGGTTCTCAGGTTGCTGGGTGCTCAGTACTCGGGATGCTGGGTGCTCAGTACTCAGGGTGCTGGGTGCTCATTGCTGGGGGTGCTGGGTGCTCAGTACTCAGGGTGCTGGGTGCTCATTGCTGGGGGTGCTGGCTGCTCGGTTCTCAGGTTGCTGGGTGCTCAGTACTCGGGGTGCTGGGTGCTCAGTACTCAGGGTGCTGGGTGCTCATTGCTGGGGGTGCTGGGTGCTCAGTGCTCAGGTTGCTGGATGCTCAGTACTCGGGGTGCTCGGTGCTCAGTAGTCAGGGTGCTGGGTGCTCATTGCTCGGGGTGCTGGGTGCTCAGTGCTCAGGGTGCTGGGTGCCCCATGCTCGGGGTGCTGGGTGCTCAGTACTCGGGGTGCTGGGTGCTCAGTGCTCAGGGTGCTGGGTCGCAGTGCTCGGGGTACTGGGTACTCAGTGCTCAGTACACTGGGTGCTGGGTGCTCAGTGCTCGGGGTGCTGTGTGCTCAGTGCTCAGTACTCAGGGTGCTGGGTGCTCAGTGCTCGGGGTGCTGGGTGCTCAGTACTCAGGGAGCTGGGTGCTCAGTACTCATTGTGCTGGGTGCTCATTACTCAGGATGCTGGGTGCTCAGTACTCAGGGTGCTCAGTGCTTGGGGTGCTGGGTGCTCAGTGCTCAGGGTGCTCAGTGCTTGGGGTGTTGGGTGCTCAGTGCTCAGTACTCAGGGTGCTCGGTGCTCAGTGCTCAGGGTGCTCAGTGCTCAGTACTCAGGGTGCTCAGTGCTCAGTGCTCTGGGTGCTGGGTGCTCAGTGCTCGGGGTGCTGTGTGCTCCGTGCTCAAGGTGCTGGGTGCTCAGTACTCAGGGTGCTCAGTGCTCAGGGTGCTGGGTGCTCAGTGCTCGGGGTGCTGGGTACTCAGTGCTCAGTACACAGGGTGCTGGGTGCTCAGTGCTCGGGGTGCTGGGTGCTCAGTGCTCAGTACTCAGGGTGCTGGGTGCTCAGTGCTCGGGGTGCTGGATGCTCAGTACTCAGGGTGCTGGGTGCTCAGTGCTCAGGGTGCTGGGTGCTCAGTACTCAGGGTGCTGGGTGCTCAATACGCAGTATGCTGGGTTCTCAGTGCTCAGGGTGCTGGGTGCTCAGTGCTCGGGGTGCTGGGTGCTCAATACTCAGGGTGCTCGGTGCTCAGTACTCAGGGTGCTGGGTGCTCAGTGCTCAGGGTGCTGTGTGCTCAGTACTAAGGGTGCTGGGTTCTCGGTGCTCAGTATGCTGGGTGCTCAGTACTCAGGGTGCTGGCTGCTCAGTACTCAGGGTGCTCGGTGCTCAGTACTCAGGGTGCTGGCTGTTCAGTGCTCGGGGTGCTCAGTGCTTGGGGTGCTGGGTGCTCAGTACTCAGGGTGCTCAGTGCTTGGGGTGTTGGGTGCTTAGTACTCAGGGTGCTGGGTGCTCAGTGCTCAGGGTGCTGGGTGCTCAGTACTCAGGGTGCTGGGTGCTCAGTACTCAGGGTGCTGGGTGCTCAGTGCTCGGGGTGCTGGGTGCTCAGTACTCGGGGTGCTCAGTGCTCAGTACTCAGGGTGCTGGGTGCTCAGTTCTCAGGGTGCTGGGTGCTCAGCGCTCGGGGTGCTCAGTGCTCAGTACTCAGGGTGCTGGGTGCTTAGTGCTCAGGGTGCTGGGTGCTCAGCGCTCGGGGTGCTGGCTGCTCGGTTCTCAGGTTGCTGGGTGCTCAGTACTCGGGATGCTGGGTGCTCAGTACTCAGGGTGCTGGGTGCTCATTGCTGGGGGTGCTGGGTGCTCAGTACTCAGGGTGCTGGGTGCTCATTGCTGGGGGTGCTGGCTGCTCGGTTCTCAGGTTGCTGGGTGCTCAGTACTCGGGGTGCTGGGTGCTCAGTACTCAGGGTGCTGGGTGCTCATTGCTGGGGGTGCTGGGTGCTCAGTGCTCAGGTTGCTGGATGCTCAGTACTCGGGGTGCTCGGTGCTCAGTAGTCAGGGTGCTGGGTGCTCATTGCTCGGGGTGCTGGGTGCTCAGTGCTCAGGGTGCTGGGTGCCCCATGCTCGGGGTGCTAGGTGCTCAGTACTCGGGGTGCTGGGTGCTCAGTGCTCAGGGTGCTGGGTCGCAGTGCTCGGGGTACTGGGTACTCAGTGCTCAGTACACTGGGTGCTGGGTGCTCAGTGCTCGGGGTGCTGTGTGCTCAGTGCTCAGTACTCAGGGTGCTGGGTGCTCAGTGCTCGGGGTGCTGGGTGCTCAGTACTCAGGGAGCTGGGTGCTCAGTACTCATTGTGCTGGGTGCTCATTACTCAGGGTGCTGGGTGCTCAGTACTCAGGGTGCTCAGTGCTTGGGGTGCTGGGTGCTCAGTGCTCAGGGTGCTCAGTGCTTGGGGTGTTGGGTGCTCAGTGCTCAGTACTCAGGGTGCTCGGTGCTCAGTGCTCAGGGTGCTCAGTGCTCAGTACTCAGGGTGCTCAGTGCTCAGTGCTCTGGGTGCTGGGTGCTCAGTGCTCGGGGTGCTGTGTGCTCCGTGCTCAAGGTGCTGGGTGCTCAGTACTCAGGGTGCTCAGTGCTCAGGGTGCTGGGTGCTCAGTGCTCGGGGTGCTGGGTACTCAGTGCTCAGTACACAGGGTGCTGGGTGCTCAGTGCTCGGGGTGCTGGGTGCTCAGTGCTCAGTACTCAGGGTGCTGGGTGCTCAGTGCTCGGGGTGCTGGATGCTCAGTACTCAGGGTGCTGGGTGCTCAGTTCTCAGGGTGCTGGGTGCTCAGTACTCAGGGTGCTGGGTGCTCAATACGCAGTATGCTGGGTTCTCAGTGCTCAGGGTGCTGGGTGCTCAGTGCTCGGGGTGCTGGGTGCTCAATACTCAGGGTGCTCGGTGCTCAGTACTCAGGGTGCTGGGTGCTCAGTGCTCAGGGTGCTGTGTGCTCAGTACTAAGGGTGCTGGGTGCTCGGTGCTCAGTATGCTGGGTGCTCAGTACTCAGGGTGCTGGCTGCTCAGTACTCAGGGTGCTCGGTGCTCAGTACTCAGGGTGCTGGCTGTTCAGTGCTCGGGGTGCTCAGTGCTTGGGGTGCTGGGTGCTCAGTACTCAGGGTGCTCAGTGCTTGGGGTGTTGGGTGCTTAGTACTCAGGGTGCTGGGTGCTCAGTGCTCAGGGTGCTGGGTGCTCAGTACTCAGGGTGCTGGGTGCTCAGTACTCAGGGTGCTGGGTGCTCAGTGCTCGGGGTGCTGGGTGCTCAGTACTCGTGGTGCTCAGTGCTCAGTACTCAGGGTGCTGGGTGCTCAGTTCTCAGGGTGCTGGGTGCTCAGCGCTCGGGGTGCTGGCTGCTCGGTTCTCAGGGTGCTGGGTGCTCAGTACTCGGGATGCTGGGTGCTCAGTACTCAGGGTGCTGGGTGCTCATTGCTGGGGGTGCTGGTTGCTCAGTACTCAGGGTGCTGGGTGCTCATTGCTGGGGGTGCTGGCTGCTCGGTTCTCAGGTTGCTGGGTGCTCAGTACTCGGGGTGCTGGGTGCTCAGTACTCAGGGTGCTGGGTGCTCATTGCTGGGGGTGCTGGGTGCTCAGTGCTCAGGTTGCTGGATGCTCAGTACTCGGGGTGCTCGGTGCTCAGTACTCGGGGTGCTGGGTGCTCAGTGCTCAGGGCGCTGGGTCGCAGTGCTCGGGGTACTGGGTACTCAGTGCTCAGTACACTGGGTGCTGGGTGCTCAGTGCTCGGGGTGCTGTGTGCTCAGTGCTCAGTACTCAGGGTGCTGGGTGCTCAGTGCTCGGGGTGCTGGGTGCTCAGTACTCAGGGAGCTGGGTGCTCAGTACTCATTGTGCTGGGTGCTCATTACTCAGGGTGCTGGGTGCTCAGTACTCAGGGTGCTCAGTGCTTGGGGTGCTGGGTGCTCAGTGCTCAGGGTGCTCAGTGCTTGGGGTGTTGGGTGCTCAGTGCTCAGTACTCAGGGTGCTCGGTGCTCAGTGCTCAGGGTGCTCAGTGCTCAGTACTCAGGGTGCTCAGTGCTCAGTGCTCTGGGTGCTGGGTGCTCAGTGCTCGGGGTGCTGTGTGCTCCGTGCTCAAGGTGCTGGGTGCTCAGTACTCAGGGTGCTCAGTGCTCAGGGTGCTGGGTGCTCAGTGCTCGGGGTGCTGGGTACTCAGTGCTCAGTACACAGGGTGCTGGGTGCTCAGTGCTCGGGGTGCTGGGTGCTCAGTGCTCAGTACTCAGGGTGCTGGGTGCTCAGTGCTCGGGGTGCTGGATGCTCAGTACTCAGGGTGCTGGGTGCTCAGTTCTCAGGGTGCTGGGTGCTCAGTACTCAGGGTGCTGGGTGCTCAATACGCAGTATGCTGGGTTCTCAGTGCTCAGGGTGCTGGGTGCTCAGTGCTCGGGGTGCTGGGTGCTCAATACTCAGGGTGCTCGGTGCTCAGTACTCAGGGTGCTGGGTGCTCAGTGCTCAGGGTGCTGTGTGCTCAGTACTAAGGGTGCTGGGTGCTCGGTGCTCAGTATGCTGGGTGCTCAGTACTCAGGGTGCTGGCTGCTCAGTACTCAGGGTGCTCGGTGCTCAGTACTCAGGGTGCTGGCTGTTCAGTGCTCGGGGTGCTCAGTGCTTGGGGTGCTGGGTGCTCAGTACTCAGGGTGCTCAGTGCTTGGGGTGTTGGGTGCTTAGTACTCAGGGTGCTGGGTGCTCAGTGCTCAGGGTGCTGGGTGCTCAGTACTCAGGGTGCTGGGTGCTCAGTACTCAGGGTGCTGGGTGCTCAGTGCTCGGGGTGCTGGGTGCTCAGTACTCGTGGTGCTCAGTGCTCAGTACTCAGGGTGCTGGGTGCTCAGTTCTCAGGGTGCTGGGTGCTCAGCGCTCGGGGTGCTGGCTGCTCGGTTCTCAGGGTGCTGGGTGCTCAGTACTCGGGATGCTGGGTGCTCAGTACTCAGGGTGCTGGGTGCTCATTGCTGGGGGTGCTGGTTGCTCAGTACTCAGGGTGCTGGGTGCTCATTGCTGGGGGTGCTGGCTGCTCGGTTCTCAGGTTGCTGGGTGCTCAGTACTCGGGGTGCTGGGTGCTCAGTACTCAGGGTGCTGGGTGCTCATTGCTGGGGGTGCTGGGTGCTCAGTGCTCAGGTTGCTGGATGCTCAGTACTCGGGGTGCTCGGTGCTCAGTACTCAGGGTGCTGGGTGCTCATTGCTCGGGGTGCTGGGTGCTCAGTGCTCAGGGTGCTGGGTGCCCCATGCTCGGGGTGCTGGGTGCTCAGTACTCGGGGTGCTGGGTGCTCAGTGCTCAGGGTGCTGGGTCGCAGTGCTCAAGGTACTGGGTACTCTGTGCTCAGTACACAGGGTGCTGGGTGCTCAGTGCTCGGGGTGCTGTGTGCTCAGTGCTCAGTACTCAGGGAGCTGGGTGCTCAGTGTTCGGGGTGCTGGGTGCTCAGTACTCAGGGAGCTGGGTGCTCAGTACTCAGGGTGCTGGGTGCTCATTACTCAGGGTGCTGGGTGCTCAGTACTCAGGGTGCTCAGTGCTTGGGGTGCTGGGTGCTCAGTGCTCAGGGTGCTCAGTGCTTGGGGTGTTGGGTGCTCAGTGCTCAGTACTCAGGGTGCTCGGTGCTCAGTGCTCAGGCTGCTCAGTGCTCAGTACTCAGGGTGCTCAGTGCTCAGTGCTCTGGGTGCTGGGTGCTCAGTGCTCGGGGTGCTGGGTGCTCAGTGCTCAGGGTGCTGGGTGCTCAGTACTCAGGGTGCTCAGTGCTCAGGGTGCTGGGTGCTCAGTGCTCGGGGTGCTGGGTACTCAGTGCTCAGTACACAGGGTGCTGGGTGCTCAATGCTCGGGGTGCTGGGTGCTCAGTGCTCAGTACTCAGGGTGCTGGGTGCTCAGTGCTCGGGGTGCTGGATGCTCAGTACTCAGGGTGCTGGGTGATCAGTGCTCAGGGTGCTGGGTGCTCAGTACTCAGGGTGCTGGGTGCTCAATACGCAGTATGCTGGGTTCTCAGTGCTCAGGGTGCTGGGTGCTCAGTGCTCGGGGTGCTGGGTGCTCAGTACTCAGGGTGCTCGGTGCTCAGTACTCAGGGTGCTGGGTGCTCAGTGCTCAGGGTGCTGTGTGCTCAGTACTCAGGGTGCTGGGTGCTCGGTGCTCAGTATGCTGGGTGCTCAGTACTCAGGGTGCTGGCTTCTCAGTACTCAGGGTGCTCGGTGCTCAGTACTCAGGGTGCTGGCTGTTCAGTGCTCGGGGTGCTCAGTGCTTGGGGTGCTGGGTGCTCAGTACTCAGGGTGCTCAGTGCTTGGGGTGTTGGTTGCTTAGTACTCAGGGTGCTGGGTGCTCAGTGCTCAGGGTGCTGGGTGCTCAGTACTCAGGGTGCTGGGTGCTCAGTACTCAGGGTTCTGGGTGCTCATTGCTCGGGGTGCTGGGTGCTCAGTACTCGGGGTGCTCAGTGCTCAGTACTCAGGGTGCAGGGTGCTCAGTGCTCAGGGTGCTGGGTGCTCAGCGCTCGGGGTGCTGGCTGCTCGGTTCTCAGGTTGCTGGGTTCTCAGTACTCGGGGTGCTGGGTGCTCAGTACTCAGGGTGCTGGGTGCTCATTGCTGGGGGTGCTGGGTGCTCAGTACTCAGGATGCTGGGTGCTCATTGCTGGGGGTGCTGGCTGCTCGGTTCTCAGGTTGCTGGGTGCTCAGTACTCGGGGTGCTGGGTGCTCAGTACTCAGGGTGCTGGGTGCTCATTGCTGGGGGTGCTGGGTGCTCAGTGCTCAGGTTGCTGGGTGCTCAGTACTCGGGGTGCTGGGTGCTCAGTACTCAGGGTGCTGGGTGCTCATTGCTCAGGGTGCTGGGTGCTCAGTGCTCAGGGTGCTGGGTGCTCAGTGCTCGGGGTGCTTTGTGCTCAGTACTCGGGGTGCTTGGTGCTCAGTGCTCAGGGTTCTGGGTCGTAGTGCTCGGGGTACTGGGTACTCAGTGCTCAGTACACAGGGTGCTGGGTGCTCAGTGCTCGGGGTGCTGTGTGCTCAGTGCTCAGTACTCAGGGTGCTGGGTGCTCAGTGCTCGGGGTGCTGGGTGCTCAGTACTCAGGATACTTGGTGCTCAGTACTCAGGGTGCTGGGTGATCAGTGCTCAGGGTGCTGGGTGCTCAGTACTCAGGGTGCTCGGTGCTCAGTACTCAGGGTGCTGGGTGCTCAGTGCTCAGGATGCTGGGTCCTCAGTGCTCTGGGTGCTGTGTGCTTAGTGCTCGGTGAGCTGGGTGCTCAGTACTCAGGATGCTGGGTGCTCAGTACTCGGGGTGCTGGATGCTCAGTACTCAGGGAGCTGGGTGCTCAGTACTCAGGGTGCTGGGTGCTCAGGACTCAGGTGCTGGGTGCTCAGTGCTCAGGGTGCTGGGTGCTCAGTGCTCGGGGTGCTGGGTGCTCAGTGCTCAGTACTCAGGGTGCTGTGTGCTCAGTGCTCGGGGTGCTGGGTGCTCAGTGCTCAGTACTCAGGGTGCTGGGTGCTCAGTGCTCAGGTTGCTGGGTGCTCAGTGCTCAGGGTGCTGGGTGCTCAGTGCTCAGGGTGCTGGTTACTCAGTGCTCGGGGTGCTGGTTGCTCAGTACTCAGGGTGCTGGGTGCTCAGTACTCAGGGTGCTGGGTGCTCAGTGCTCGGGGTGCTGGGTGCTCAGTGCTCAGTGTGCTCGGTGCTCAGTACTCAGAGTGCTGGGTGCTCAGTTCTCGGGGTTTACTGTACTCAGGGTGCTGTGTGTTCAGTGCTCAGGGTATTGGGTGCTCAGTACTCAGGGTGCTCGGTGCTCGGGGTTCTGGGTGCTCAGTGCTCGGGGTGCTCAGTGCTCAGTACTCAGGGTGCTCGGTGCTTAGTATTCAGGGTGCTGGGTGCTCAGTACTCCGGGTGCTGGTTGCTCAGTGCTCAGGGTGCTCGGTGCTCAGTGCTCAGGGTGCTGGGTGCTCAGTACTCAGGGTGATCATTGCTCAGGGTGCTGGGTGCTCAGTACTCAGGGTGCTGGGTGCTCAGTACTCAGGGTGCTCAGTGCTCAGTACTCAGGGTGCTCAGTGCTCAGTACTAAGGTTGCTCAGTGCTCAGGGTGCTGGGTGCTCAGTACTCAGGGTGCTGGGTGCTCAGTGCTCAGGGTGCTGGGTGCTCAGTGCTCAGGGTGCTGGGTGCTCAGTGCTCAGGGTGCTGGGTGCTCAGTACACAGGGTGCTCTGTGCTCGGGGTGCTGGGTGCTCAGTGCTCGGTGTGCTCGGTGCTCAGTACTCGGGGTGCTCAGTGCTCAGTACTCAGGGTGCTGGGTGCTCAGTGCTCAGGGTGCTGGGTGCTCAGTACTCAGGGTGCTGGGTGCTCGGTGCTCAGTACGCTGGGTGCTCAGTACTCAGGGTGCTGGGTGCTCAGTACTCAGGGTGCTGGGTGCTCAGTACTCAGGGTGCTGGGTGCTAAGTACTCAGGGTGCTCGGTCCTCAGTGCTCAGGGTGCTGGGTGCTCAGTACTCAGGGTACAGGGTGCTCAGTGCTCAGGGTGCTCAGTGCTCAGTACTCAGGGTGCTCGGTGCTCAGTGCTCAGGGTGCTCAGTGCTCAGTACTCAGGGTGCTCAGTTCTCAGTGCTCTGGGTGCTGGGTGCTCAGTGCTCGGGGTGCTGGGTGCTCAGTGCTCAGGGTGCTGGGTGCTCAGTACTCAGGGTGCTCAGTGCTCAGGGTGCTCAGTGCTCGGGGTGCTGGGTGCTCAGTGCTCAGTACTCAGGGTGCTGGGTGCTCAGTGCTCGGGGTGCTGGATGCTCAGTACTCAGGGTGCTGGGTGCTCAGTGCTCAGGGTGCTGGGTGCTCAGTACTCAGGGTGCTGGGTGCTCAGTGCTCAGGGTGCTGGGTGCTCAGTACTCAGGGTGCTGGGTGCTCAGTGCTCAGGGTGCTGGGTGCTCAGTGCTCGAGGTGCTGGGTGCTCAGTACTCAGGGTGCTCGGTGCTCAGTACTCAGGGTGCTGGGTGCTCAGTGCTTGGGGTGCTGGGTGCTCAGTGCTCAGGGTGCTCAGTGCTTGTTGTGTTGGGTGCTCAGTGCTCAGTACTCAGGGTGCTCGGTGCTCAGTGCTCAGGGTGCTCAGTGCTCAGTACTCAGGGTGCTCGGTGCTCAGTACTCAGGGTGCTGGGTGCTCAGTGCTCAGGGTGCTGGGTGCTCAGTACTCAGGGTGCTGGGTGCTCGGTGCTCAGGGTGCTCGGTGCTCAGTACTCATGGTGCTGGGTGCTCAGTGCTCAGGGTGCTGGGTGCTCAGCGCTCAGGGTGCTGGGTGCTCAGTAATCGGGGTGCTCAGTGCTCAGTACTCAGCGTGCTGGGTGCTCAGTGCTCAGCGTGCTGGGTGCTCAGTACTCAGTCCTCAGGATGCTGGGTGCTCAGTGCTCAGGGTTCTGGGTGCTCAGTGCTCAGGGTGCTCAGTGCTCAGTGCTCAGGGTGATGGGTGCTCGGTGCTCAGTATGCTGGGTGCTCAGTACTCAGGGTGCTGGCTGCTCAGTACTCAGGGTGCTCGGTGCTCAGTACTCAGGGTGCTGGCTGCTCAGTGCTCGGGGTGCTCAGTGCTTGGGGTGCTGGGTGCTCAGTACTCAGGGTGCTCAGTGCTTGGGGTGTTGGGTGCTTAGTACTCAGGGTGCTGGGTGCTCAGTGCTCAGGGTGCTGGGTGCTCAGTACTCAGGGTGCTGGGTGCTCAGTACTCAGGGTGCTGGGTGCTCAGTGCTCGGGGTGCTGGGTGCTCAGTACTCGGGGTGCTCAGTGCTCAGTACTCAGGGTGCTGTGTGCTCAGTGCTCAGGGTGCTGGGTGCTCAGCGCTCGGGGTGCTGGCTGCTCGGTTCTCAGGTTGCTGGGTGCTCAGTACACGGGATGCTGGGTGCTCAGTACTCAGGGTGCTGGGTGCTCATTGCTGGGGGTGCTGGGTCGCAGTGCTCGGGGTACTGGGTACTCAGTGCTCAGTACAGAGGGTGCTGGGTGCTCAGTGCTCGGGGTGCTGTGTGCTCAGTGCTCAGTACTCAGGGTGCTGGGTGCTCAGTGCTCGGGGTGCTGGGTGCTCAGTACTCAGGGAGCTGGGTGCTCAGTACTCAGGGTGCTGGGTGCTCATTACTCAGGGTGCTGGGTGCTCAGTACTCAGGGTGCTCAGTGCTTGGGGAGCTGGGTGCTCAGTGCTCAGGGTGCTCAGTGCTTGGGGTGTTGGGTGCTCAGTGCTCAGTACTCAGGGTGCTCGGTGCTCAGTGCTCAGGGTGCTCAGTGCTCAGTACTCAGGGTGCTCGGTGCTCAGTACTCAGGGTGCTGGGTGCTCAGTGCTCAGGGTGCTGGGTGCTCAGTACTCATGGTGCTGGGTCCTCGGTGCTCAGGGTGCTCGGTGCTCAGTACTCATGGTGCTGGGTGCTCAGTGCTCAGGGTGCTGGGTGCTCAGCGCTCAGGGTGCTGGGTGCTCAGTAATCGGGGTGCTCAGTGCTCAGTGCTCAGTGCTCAGGGTGCTGGGTGCTCAGTGCTCGGGGTGCTGGGTGCTCAGTGCTCGGGGTGCTGGGTGCTCAGTGCTCGGGGTGCTGGGTGCTCATTGCTGGGGGTGCTGGGTGCTCAGTGCTCAGGTTGCTGGGTGCTCAGTACTCGGGGTGCTCGGTGCTCAGTACTCAGGGTGCTGGGTGCTCATTGCTCAGGGTGCTGGGTGCTCAGTGCTCAGGGTGCTGGGTGCCCCATGCTCGGGGTGCTGGGTGCTCAGTACTCGGGGTGCTGGGTGCTCAATGCTCAGGGTGCTGGGTCGCAGTGCTCGGGGTACTGGGTACTCAGTGCTCAGTACAGAGGGTGCTGGGTGCTCAGTGCTCGGGGTGCTGTGTGCTCAGTGCTCAGTACTCAGGGTGCTGGGTGCTCAGTGCTCTGGGTGCTGGGTGCTCAGTACTCAGGGTGCTGGGTGCTCTGTGCTCTGGGTGCTGGGTGCTCAGTGCTCAGGGTGCTGGGTACTCACTGCTCAGTACACAGGGTGCTGGGTGCTCAGTGCTCGGGGTGCTGGGTGCTCAGTGCTCAGTACTCAGGGTGCTGGGTGCTCACTGCTCGGGGTGCTGGATGCTCAGTACTCAGGGCGCTGGGTGCTCAGTGCTCAGGGTGCTGGGTGCTCAGTACTCAGGGTGCTGGGTGCTCAGTACGCAGTATGCTGGGTGCTCAGTGCTCAGGGTGCTGGGTGCTCAGTGCTCGGGGTGCTGGGTGCTCAGTACTCAGGGTGCTCGGTGCTCAGTACTCAGGGTGCTGGGTGCTCAGTGCTCAGGGTGCTGTGTGCTCAGTACTCAGGGTGCTGGGTGCTCGGTGCTCAGTATGCTGGGTGCTCAGTACTCAGGGTGCTGGCTGCACAGTACTCAGGGTGCTCGGTGCTCAGTGCTCGGGGTGCTCAGTGCTTGTGGTGCTGGGTGCTCAGTACTCAGGGTGCTCAGTGCTTGGGGTGTTGGGTGCTTAGTACTCAGGGTGCTTGGTGCTCAGTGCTCAGGGTGCTGGGTGCTCAGTACTCAGGGTGCTGGGTGCTCAGTACTCAGGGTGCTGGGTGCTCAGTGCTCGGGGTGCTGGGTGCTCAGTACTCGGGGTGCTCAGTGCTCAGTACTCAGGGTGCTGGGTGCTCAGTGCTCAGGGTGCTGGGTGCTCAGCGCTAGGGGTGCTGGGTGCTCAGTACTCAGGGTGCTGGGTGCTCATTGCTGGGGGTGCTGGGTGCTCAGTACTCAGGGTGCTGGGTGCTCAGTGCTCAGGTTGCTGGGTGCTCAGTACTCGGGATGCTGGGTGCTCAGTACTCAGGGTGCTGGGTGCTCATTGCTGGGGGTGCTGGGTGCTCAGTACTCAGGGTGCTGGGTGCTCATTGCTGGGGGTGCTGGCTGCTCGGCTTCTCAGGTTGCTGGGTGCTCAGTACTCGGGGTGCTGGGTGCTCAGTACTCAGGGTGCTGGGTGCTCATTGCTGGGGGTGCTGGGTGCTCAGTACTCGGGGTGCTCGGTGCTCAGTACTCATTGTGCTGGGTGCTCATTGCTCGGGGTGCTGGGTGCTCAGTGCTCAGGGTGCTGGGTGCCCCATTCTCGGGGTGCTGGGTGCTCAGTACTCGGGGTGCTGGGTGCTCAGTGCTCAGGGTGCTGGGTCGCAGTGCTCGGGGTACTGGGTACTCAGTGCTCAGTACACAGGGTGCTGGGTGCTCAGTGCTCGGGGTGCTGTGTGCTCAGTGCTCAGTACTCAGGGTGCTGGTTGCTCAGTGCTCGGGGTGCTGGGTGCTCAGTACTCAGGGAGCTGGGTGCTCAGTACTCAGGGTGCTGGGTGCTCATTACTCAGGGTGCTGGGTGCTCAGTACTCAGGGTGCTCAGTGCTTGGGGTGCTGGGTGCTCAGTGCTCAGGGTGCTCAGTGCTTGGGGTGTTGGGTGCTCAGTGCTCGGTACTCAGGGTGCTCGGTGCTCAGTGCTCAGGGTGCTCAGTGCTCAGTACTCAGGATGCTCAGTGCTCAGTGCTCTGGGTGCTGGGTGCTCAGTGCTCGGGGTGCTGGGTGCTCAGTGCTCAGGGTGCTGGGTGCTCAGTACTCAGGGTGCTCAGTGCTCAGGGTGCTGGGTGCTCAGTGCTCGGGGTGCTGGGTACTCAGTGCTCAGTACACAGGGTGCTGGGTGCTCAGTGCTCGGGGTGCTGGGTGCTCAGTGCTCAGTACTCAGGGTGCTGGGTGCTCAGTGCTCGGGGTGCTGGATGCTCAGTACTCAGGGTGCTGGGTGCTCAGTGCTCAGGGTGCTGGGTGCTCAGTACTCAGGGTGCTGGGTGCTCAGTACGCAGTATGCTGGGTGCTCAGTGCTCAGGGTGCTGGGTGCTCAGTGCTCGGGGTGCTGGGTGCTCAGTACTCAGGGTGCTCGGTGCTCAGTACTCAGGGTGCTGGGTGCTCAGTGCTCAGGGTTCTGGGTGCTCATTGCTCGGGGTGCTGGGTGCTCAGTACTCGGGGTGCTCAGTGCTCAGTACTCAGGGTGCAGGGTGCTCAGTGCTCAGGGTGCTGGGTGCTCAGCGCTCGGGGTGCTGGCTGCTAGGTTCTCAGGTTGCTGGGTTCTCAGTACTCGGGGTGCTGGGTGCTCAGTACTCAGGGTGCTGGGTGCTCATTGCTGGGGGTGCTGGGTGCTCAGTACTCAGGATGCTGGGTGCTCATTGCTGGGGGTGCTGGCTGCTCGGTTCTCAGGTTGCTGGGTGCTCAGTACTCGGGGTGCTGGGTGCTCAGTACTCAGGGTGCTGGGTGCTCATTGCTGGGGGTGCTGGGTGCTCAGTGCTCAGGTTGCTGGGTGCTCAGTACTCGGGGTGCTGGGTGCTCAGTACTCAGGGTGCTGGGTGCTCATTGCTCAGGGTGCTGGGTGCTCAGTGCTCAGGGTGCTGGGTGCTCAGTGCTCGGGGTGCTTTGTGCTCAGTACTCGGGGTGCTGGGTGCTCAGTGCTCAGGGTGCTGGGTCGCAGTGCTCGGGGTACTGGGTACTCAGTGCTCAGTACACAGGGTGCTGGGTGCTCAGTGCTCGGGGTGCTGTGTGCTCAGTGCTCAGTACTCAGGGTGCTGGGTGCTCAGTGCTCGGGGTGCTGGGTGCTCAGTACTCAGGGTACTTGGTGCTCAGTACTCAGGGTGCTGGGTGATCAGTGCTCAGGGTGCTGGGTGCTCAGTACTCAGGGTGCTCGGTGCTCAGTACTCAGGGTGCTGGGTGCTCAGTGCTCAGGATGCTGGGTCCTCAGTGCTCTGGGTGCTGTGTGCTTAGTGCTCGGTGAGCTGGGTGCTCAGTACTCAGGATGCTGGGTGCTCAGTACTCGGGGTGCTGGATGCTCAGTACTCAGGGAGCTGGGTGCTCAGTACTCAGGGTGCTGGGTGCTCAGGACTCAGGTGCTGGGTGCTCAGTGCTCAGGGTGCTGGGTGCTCAGTGCTCGGGGTGCTGGGTGCTCAGTGCTCAGTACTCAGGGTGCTGTGTGCTCAGTGCTCGGGGTGCTGGGTGCTCAGTGCTCAGTACTCAGGGTGCTGGGTGCTCAGTGCTCAGGGTGCTGGGTGCTCAGTGCTCAGGGTGCTGGGTGCTCAGTGCTCAGGGTGCTGGTTACTCAGTGCTCGGGGTGCTGGTTGCTCAGTACTCAGGGTGCTGGGTGCTCAGTACTCAGGGTGCTGGGTGCTCAGTGCTCGGGGTGCTGGGTGCTCAGTGCTCAGTGTGCTCGGTGCTCAGTACTCAGAGTGCTGGGTGCTCAGTGCTCGGGGTTTACTGTACTCAGGGTGCTGTGTGTTCAGTGCTCAGGGTATTGGGTGCTCAGTACTCAGGGTGCTCGGTGCTCGGGGTTCTGGGTGCTCAGTGCTCGGGGTGCTCAGTGCTCAGTACTCAGGGTGCTTGGTGCTTAGTATTCAGGGTGCTGGGTGCTCAGTACTCCGGGTGCTGGTTGCTCAGTGCTCAGGGTGCTCGGTGCTCAGTGCTCAGGGTGCTGGGTGCTCAGTACTCAGGGTGATCATTGCTCAGGGTGCTGGGTGCTCAGTACTCAGGGTGCTGGGTGCTCAGTACTCAGGGTGCTCAGTGCTCAGTACTCAGGGTGCTCAGTGCTCAGTACTAAGGTTGCTCAGTGCTCAGGGTGCTGGGTGCTCAGTACTCAGGGTGCTGGGTGCTCAATGCTCGGGGTGCTCGGTGCTCAGTGCTCAGGGTCCTGGGTACTCAGTACTCAGGGTGCTGGGTGCTTAGTACTCAGGGTGCTCAGTGCTAAGTACACAGGGTGCTGGGTGCTCAGTGCTCAGTACTCAGGGTGCTGGGTACTCAGTGCTCGGGGTGCTGGGTGCTCAGTGCTCAGGGTGCTGGGTGATCAGTGCTCAGGGTGCTGGGTGCTCAGTGATCGGGGTGCTGGGTGCTCAGTACTCAGGGTGCTCAGTGCTCGGGGAGCTCGGTGCTCATTACTCAGGGTGCTGGGTGCTCAGTACTCAGTGCTCGGGGTCCTGGGTGCTCCGTGCTCGGGGTGCTGGGTGCTCAGTGCTCAGTACTCAGGGTGCTGGGTGCTCAGTACTCAGGGTGCTGGGTGCTCATTCTCGGGGTGCTGGGTGCTCAGTGCTCGGGGTGTTGGGTGCTCAGTACTCAGGGTGCTGGTGGCTCAGTACTCAGGGTGCTGCGTGCTCAGTAATCAGGGTGCTCGGTTCTCAGTATTCAGGGTGCTGGGTGCTCATTCTCGGGGTGCTGGGTGCTCAGTGCTCAGGGTGCTGGGTGCTCAGTACTCTTGGTGCTGGGGGCTCAGTACTCAGGGTGCTGGGTGCTAAGTACTCAGGGTGATCTGTTCTCAGTACTCAGGTTGCTGGGTGGTCAGTGCTCGGGGTGATGGGTGCTCAGTACTCGGGGTGCTCAGTGCTCAGTACTCAGGGTGCTGGGTGCTCAGTACTCAGTGTGCTGGGTGCTCAGTGCTCGGGGTGCTCGGTGCTCAGTGCTCGGGGTGCTGGGTGCTCAGTACTCGGGGTGCTGGGTGCTCAGTGCTCAGGGTGCTGGGTGCTCAGTGCTCGGGGTGCTGGGTGCTCAGTACTGAGGGTGGTGCTGGGTGCTCAGTACACAGGGTGCTGGGTGCTCAGTGCTCAGGGTGCTGGGTTCTCAGTACTAAGGGTGCTGGGTGCTCAGTACTCAGGGTGCTCGGTGCTCAGTACTCAGGGTGCTGGGTGCTCAGTGCTCAGGGTGCTGGGTACTCAGTACTCAGGGTGCTGGGTGCTCAGTACTCAGGGTGCTGGGTGCTCAGTGCTCAGGGTGCTTGGTGCTCAGTGCTCCTGGTGCTGGGTGCTCAGTACTCAGGGTGCTGGGTGCTCAGTGCTCAGGGTGATCGGTGCTCAGTACTCAGGGTGCTCAGTACTCAGGGTGCTGGCTGCTCAGTGCTCGGGGTGCTGGGTGCTCAGTACTCGGGGTGCTGGGTGCTCTGTACTCAGGGTGCTGGTTGCTCAGTTCTCGGGGTCCTGGGTGCTCAGTGCTCAGGGTGATCGGTGCTCAGTACTCAGGGTGCTGGGTGCTCAGTGCTCAGGGTGCTGGGTACTCAGTCCTCAGGGTGCTCAGTGCTCAGGGTGCTGGGTGCTCAGTGCTCGGGGTGCTCGGTGCTCAGTACTCAGGGTGCTGAGTGCTCAGTACTCTGGGTGCTGGGTGGTCAGTACTCATGGTGCTGGGTGCTCAGTACTCAGGGGGCTGGGTGCTCAGTGCTCAGGGTGCTGGGTGCTCAGTGCTCAGGGTGCTGGGTGCTCAGTGCTCGGGGTGCTGTGTGCTCAGTGTTCAGTGCTCAGGGTGTTGGGTGCTCAGTGCTCAGTGCTCAGGGTGCTGGGTGCTCAGTACTCAGGGTGCTGGGTGATCAGTGCTCAGGGTGCTGGGTGCTCAGTGATCGGGGTGCTGGGTGCTCAGTACTCAGGGTGCTCAGTGCTCGGGGAGCTCGGTGCTCAGTACTCAGGGTGCTGGGTGCTCAGTACTCAGTGCTCGGGGTCCTGGGTGCTCCGTGCTCGGGGTGCTGGGTGCTCAGTGCTCAGTACTCAGGGTGCTGGGTGCTCAGTACTCAGGGTGCTGGGTGCTCATTCTCGGGGTGCTGGGTGCTCAGTGCTCGGGGTGCTGGGTGCTCAGTACTCAGGGTGCTGGGGGCTCAGTACTCAGGGTGCTGCGTGCTCAGTAATCAGGGTGCTCGGTTCTCAGTATTCAGGGTGCTGGGTGCTCATTCTCGGGGTGCTGGGTGCTCAGTGCTCAGGGTGCTGGGTGCTCAGTGCTGGAGGTGCTCGGTGCTCAGTACCCAAGGTGCTGGGTGCTCAGTGCTCAGGGTGCTGGGTGCTCAGTCCTCGGGGTGCTCCGTGCTCAGGGTGCTGGGTGCTCAGTGCTCAGTACTCAGGGTGCTCAGTACTCAGGGTGCTGGGTGCTCAGTGCTCGGGGTGCTGGGTGCTCAGTACTCAGGGTGCTGGGTGCTCAGTACTCGGTGTGCTGGGTGCTCATGACTCAGGGTGCTGGGTGCTCAGTGCTCGGGGTGCTGGGTGCTCAGTGCTCAGGGTGATCGGTGCTCAGTGCCCAGGGTGCTGGGTGCTCAGTCCTCCGGGTGCTCAGTGCTCAGGGTGCTGGGTGCTCAGTGCTCGGGGTGCTCGGTGCTCAGTACTCAGGGTGCTGAGTGCTCAGTACTCAGGGTGCTGGGTGATCAGTACTCAGGGTGCTGGGTGCTCAGTACTGAGGGTGCTGGGTGCTCAATGCGCATGGTGCTGGGTGCTCAGTGCTCAGGGTGCTGGGTGCTCAGTGCTCGGGGTGCTGGGTGCTCAGGGCTGTGGTGCTGGGTGCTCAGTGCTCAGTGCTCAGGGTGCTGGGTTCTCAGTGCTCAGTGCTCAGGGTGCTGGTTGCTCAGTACTCAGGGTGCTGGGTGCTCAGTACTCAGGGTGCTGGGTGCTCAGTGCTCAGGGTGCTGGGTGCTCAGTACTCAGGGTGCTGGGTGCTCAGTGCTCAGGGTGCTCTGTGCTCAGTACTCAGAATGCTGGGTGCTCAGTGCTCAGGGTGCTGGGTGCTCAGTGCTCAGGGTGCTGGGTGCTCAGTACTCAGGGTGCTGGGTGCTCAGTGCTCGGGGTGCTCGGTGCTCAGTACTCAAGGTGCTGGGTGCTCAGTGCTCAGGGTGCTGGGTGCTCAGTCCTCGGGGTGCTCCGTGCTCAGTGATCAGGGTGCTGGGTGCTCAGTACTCAGGGTACTCGGTGCTCAGTACTCAGGGTTCTCAGTGCTCAGTACTCAGGGTGCTGGGTGCTCAGTGCTCAGGGTGCTCAGTGCTCAGTGCTTGGGGTGCTGGGTGCTCAGTGCTCGGGGCGCTTTGTGCTCAGTGCTCGGGGTGCTGGGTGCTCAGTGCTCGGGGTGCTGGGTGCTCAGTGCTCGGGGCGCTGGGTGCTCAGTGCTCGGGGTGCTGGGTGCTCAGTACTCGGGGTGCTGGGTGCTCAGTGCTCAGGGTGCTCAGTGCTCAGTACTCAGTGCTCAGGGTGCTCAGTGCTCAGTGCTCAGGGTGCTGGGTGTTCAGTACTCAGGGTGCTGGGTGCTCAGTACTCAGGGTGCTGGGGGCTCAGTGCTCAGGGTGCTGGGTGCTCAGTACTCTGGGTGTTGGGTGCTCAGTACACAGAGTGCTGGGTGCTCCGTGCTCGGGGTGCTGGGTGCTCATTGCTCAGGGTGCTGGGTGCTCAGTGCTCAGGGTGCTGGGTGCTCAGTACTCAGGGTGCTGGGTGCTCAGTACTCAGGGTGCTGGGTGCTCAGTGATCGTGGTGCTGGGTGCTCAGTACTCAGGGTGCTCAGTGCTCGGGGAGCTGTGAGCTCAGTACTCAGGGTGCTGGGGGCTCAGTACTCAGGGTGCTGGGTGCTCAGTAATCAGGGTGCTTGGTGCTCAGTGCTCCTGGTGCTGGGTGCTCAGTACTCAGGGTGCTGGGTGCTCAGTGCTCAGGGTGATCGGTGCTCAGTACTCAGGGTGCTCACTACTCAGGGTGCTGGCTGCTCAGTGCTCGGGGTGCTGGGTGCTCAGTACTCGGGGTGCTGGGTGCTCTGTACTCAGGGTGCTGGGTGCTCAGTTATCGGGGTCCTGGGTGCTCAGTGCTCAGGGTGATCGGTGCTCAGTACTCAGGGTGCTGGGTGCTCAGTGCTCACGATGCTGGGTACTCAGTCCTCAGGGTGCTCAGTGCTCAGGGTGCTGGGTGCTCAGTGCTCGGGGTGCTCGGTGCTCAGTACTCAGGGTGCTCAGTACTCAGGGTGCTGGCTGCTCAGTGCTCGGGGTGCTGGGTGCTCAGTACTCGGGGTGCTGGGTGCTCTGTACTCAGGGTGCTGGTTGCTCAGTTCTCGGGGTCCTGGGTGCTCAGTGCTCAGGGTGATCGGTGCTCAGTACTCAGGGTGCTGGGTGCTCAGTGCTCAGGGTGCTGGGTACTCAGTCCTCAGGGTGCTCAGTGCTCAGGGTGCTGGGTGCTCAGTGCTCGGGGTGCTCGGTGCTCAGTACTCAGGGTGCTGAGTGCTCAGTACTCAGGGTGCTGGGTGGTCAGTACTCATGGTGCTGGGTGCTCAGTACTCAGGGGGCTGGGTGCTCAGTGCTCAGGGTGCTGGGTGCTCAGTGCTCAGGGTGCTGGGTGCTCAGTGCTCGGGGTGCTGGGTGCTCAGTGCTCGGGGTGCTGTGTGCTCAGTGTTCAGTGCTCAGGGTGTTGGGTGCTCAGTGCTCAGTGCTCAGGGTGCTGGGTGCTCAGTACTCAGGGTGCTGGGTGATCAGTGCTCAGGGTGCTGGGTGCTCAGTGATCGGGGTGCTGGGTGCTCAGTACTCAGGGTGCTCAGTGCTCGGGGAGCTCGGTGCTCAGTACTCAGGGTGCTGGGTGCTCAGTACTCTGTGCTCGGGGTCCTGGGTGCTCCGTGCTCGGGGTGCTGGGTGCTCAGTGCTCAGTACTCAGGGTGCTGGGTGCTCAGTACTCAGGGTGCTGGGTGCTCATTCTCGGGGTGCTGGGTGCTCAGTGCTCGGGGTGCTGGGTGCTCAGTACTCAGGGTGCTGGGGGCTCAGTACTCAGGGTGCTGCGTGCTCAGTAATCAGGGTGCTCGGTTCTCAGTATTCAGGGTGCTGGGTGCTCATTCTCGGGGTGCTGGGTGCTCAGTGCTCAGGGTGCTGGGTGCTCAGTGCTGGAGGTGCTCGGTGCTCAGTACCCAAGGTGCTGGGTGCTCAGTGCTCAGGGTGCTGGGTGCTCAGTCCTCGGGGTGCTCCGTGCTCAGGGTGCTGGGTGCTCAGTGCTCAGTACTCAGGGTGCTCAGTACTCAGGGTGCTGGGTGCTCAGTGCTCGGGGTGCTGGGTGCTCAGTACTCAGGGTGCTGGGTGCTCAGTACTCGGGGTGCTGGGTGCTCATGACTCAGGGTGCTGGGTGCTCAGTGCTCGGGGTGCTGGGTGCTCAGTGCTCAGGGTGATCGGTGCTCAGTGCCCAGGGTGCTGGGTGCTCAGTCCTCCGGGTGCTCAGTGCTCAGGGTGCTGGGTGCTCAGTGCTCGGGGTGCTCGGTGCTCAGTACTCAGGGTGCTGAGTGCTCAGTACTCAGGGTGCTGGGTGATCAGTACTCAGGGTGCTGGGTGCTCAGTACTGAGGGTGCTGGGTGCTCAATGCGCATGGTGCTGGGTGCTCAGTGCTCAGGGTGCTGGGTGCTCAGTGCTCGGGGTGCTGGGTGCTCAGGGCTGTGGTGCTGGGTGCTCAGTGCTCAGTGCTCAGTGCTCAGGGTGCTGGGTTCTCAGTGCTCAGTGCTCAGGGTGCTGGTTGCTCAGTACTCAGGGTGCTGGGTGCTCAGTACTCAGGGTGCTGGGTGCTCAGTGCTCAGGGTGCTGGGTGCTCAGTACTCAGGGTGCTGGGTGCTCAGTGCTCAGGGTGCTCTGTGCTCAGTACTCAGAATGCTGGGTGCTCAGTGCTCAGTGTGCTGGGTGCTCAGTGCTCAGGGTGCTGGGTGCTCAGTACTCAGGGTGCTGGGTGCTCAGTGCTCGGGGTGCTCGGTGCTCAGTACTCAAGGTGCTGGGTGCTCAGTGCTCAGGGTGCTGGGTGCTCAGTCCTCGGGGTGCTCCGTGCTCAGTGATCAGGGTGCTGGGTGCTCAGTACTCAGGGTACTCGGTGCTCAGTACTCAGGGTTCTCAGTGCTCAGTACTCAGGGTGCTGGGTGCTCAGTGCTCAGGGTGCTCAGTGCTCAGTGCTTGGGGTGCTGGGTGCTCAGTGCTCGGGGCGCTTTGTGCTCAGTGCTCGGGGTGCTGGGTGCTCAGTGCTCGGGGTGCTGGGTGCTCAGTGCTCGGGGCGCTGGGTGCTCAGTGCTCGGGGTGCTGGGTGCTCAGTACTCGGGGTGCTGGGTGCTCAGTGCTCAGGGTGCTCAGTGCTCAGTACTCAGTGCTCAGGGTGCTCAGTGCTCAGTGCTCAGGGTGCTGGGTGTTCAGTACTCAGGGTGCTGGGTGCTCAGTACTCAGGGTGCTGGGGGCTCAGTGCTCAGGGTGCTGGGTGCTCAGTACTCTGGGTGTTGGGTGCTCAGTACACAGAGTGCTGGGTGCTCCGTGCTCGGGGTGCTGGGTGCTCATTGCTCAGGGTGCTGGGTGCTCAGTGCTCAGGGTGCTGGGTGCTCAGTACTCAGGGTGCTGGGTGCTCAGTACTCATGGTGCTGGGTGCTCAGTGATCGGGGTGCTGGGTGCTCAGTACTCAGGGTGCTCAGTGCTCGGGGAGCTGTGAGCTCAGTACTCAGGGTGCTGGGGGCTCAGTACTCAGGGTGCTGGGTGCTCAGTAATCAGGGTGCTCATTTCTCAGTATTCAGGGTGCTGGGTGCTCATTCTCGGTGTGCTGGGTGCGCAGTGCTCAGGGTGCTGGGTGCTCAGTACTCTTGGTGCTGGGGGCTCAGTACTCAGGGTGCTGGGTGCTCAGTACTCAGGGTGCTGGGTGCTCAGTGCTCGGGGTGCTCGGTGCTCAGTGCTCGGGGTGCAGGGTGCTCAGTACTCGGGGTGCTGGGTGCTCAGTGCTCAGGGTGCTGGGTGCTCAGTGCTCGGGGTGCTGGGTGCTCAGTACTGAGGGTGGTGCTGGGTGCTCAGTACTCAGGGTGCTGGGTGCTCAGTGCTCAGAGTGCTGGGTGCTCAGTACTAAGGGTGCTGGGTGCTCAGTAATCAGGGTGCTCGGTGCTCAGTACTCAGGGTGCTGGGTGCTCAGTGCTCAGGGTGCTGGGTACTCAGTACTCAGGGTGCTGGGTGCTCAGTACTCAGGGTGCTGGGTGCTCAGTGCTCAGGGTGCTTGGTGCTCAGTGCTCCTGGTGCTGGGTGCTCAGTACTCAGTGTGCTGGGTGCTCAGTGCTCAGGGTGATCGGTGCTCAGTACTCAGGGTGCTCACTACTCAGGGTGCTGGCTGCTCAGTGCTCGGGGTGCTGGGTGCTCAGTACTCGGGGTGCTGGGTGCTCTGTACTCAGGGTGCTGGGTGCTCAGTTCTCGGGGCCCTGGGTGCTCAGTGCTCAGGGTGATCGGTGCTCAGTACTCAGGGTGCTGGGTGCTCAGTGCTCACGATGCTGGCTACTCAGTCCTCAGGGTGCTCAGTGCTCAGGGTGCTGGGTGCTCAGTGCTCGGGGTGCTCGGTGCTCAGTACTCAGGGTGCTGAGTGCTCAGTACTCAGGGTGCTGGGTGGTCGGTACTCATGGTGCTGGGTGCTCAGTGCTCGGGGTGCTGGGTGCTCAGTGCTCAGTGCTCATTGTGTTCGGTGCTCAGTGCTCAGTGCTCAGGGTGCTGGGTGCTCAGTACTCAGGGTGCTGGGTGCTCAGTACTCAGAGTGCTGGGTGCTCAGTGCTCAGGGTGCTGGGTGCTCAGGACTCTGGGTGTTGGGTGCTCAGTACTCAGGGTGCTGGGTGCTCAATGCTCATGGTGCTGGGTGCTCAGTGCTCAGGGCGCTGGGTGCTCAGTGCTCGGGGTGCTGGGTGCTCAGGGCTGTGGTGCTGGGTGCTCAGTGCTCAGTGCTCAGGGTGCTGGGTGCTCAGTGCTCAGTGCTCAGGGTGCTGGTTGCTCAGTACTCAGGGTGCTGGGTGCTCAGTACTCAGGGTGCTGGGTGCTCAGTGCTCAGGGTGCTCTGTGCTCAGTACTCAGGGTGCTGGGTGCTCAGTGCTCGGGGTGCTGCGTGCTCAGTGCTCAGGGTGCTGGGTGCTCAGTGCTCAGGGTGCTGGGTGCTCAGTACTCAGGGTGCTGGGTGCTCAGTGCTCGGGGTGCTCGGTGCTCAGTACTCAAGGTGCTGGGTGCTCAGTGCTCAGGGTGCTGGGTGCTCAGTCCTCGGGGTGCTCCGTGCTCAGTGATCAGGGTGCTGGGTGCTCAGTACTCAGGGTGCTCGGTGCTCAGTACTCAGGGTTCTCAGGGCTCAGTACTCAGGGTGCTGGGTGCTCAGGGCTCAGGTTGCTGGGTGCTCAGTGCTCAGGGTGCTGGGTGCTCAGTACTCTTGGTGCTGGGGGCTCAGTACTCAGGGTGCTGGGTGCTAAGTACTCAGGGTGATCTGTTCTCAGTACTCAGGTTGCTGGGTGGTCAGTGCTCGGGGAGATGGGTGCTCAGTACTCGGGGTGCTCAGTGCTCAGTACTCAGGGTGCTGGGTGCTCAGTACTCAGTGTGCTGGGTGCTCAGTGCTCGGGGTGCTCGGTGCTCAGTGCTCGGGGTGCTGGGTGCTCAGTACTCGGGGTGCTGGGTGCTCAGTGCTCAGGGTGCTGGGTGCTCAGTGCTCGGGGTGCTGGGTGCTCAGTACTGAGGGTGGTGCTGGGTGCTCAGTACACAGGGTGCTGGGTGCTCAGTGCTCCGGGTGCTGGGTGCTCAGTACTAAGGGTGCTGGGTGCTCAGTACTCAGGGTGCTGGGTGCTCAGTGCTCAGGGTGCTGGGTACTCAGTACTCAGGGTGCTGGGTGCTCAGTACTCAGGGTGCTGGGTGCTCAGTGCTCAGGGTGCTTGGTGCTCAGTGCTCCTGGTGCTGGGTGCTCAGTACTCAGGGTGCTGGGTGCTCAGTGCTCAGGGTGATCGGTGCTCAGTACTCAGGGTGCTCAGTACTCAGGGTGCTGGCTGCTCAGTGCTCGGGGTGCTGGGTGCTCAGTACTCGGGGTGCTGGGTGCTCTGTACTCAGGGTGCTGGTTGCTCAGTTCTCGGGGTCCTGGGTGCTCAGTGCTCAGGGTGATCGGTGCTCAGTACTCAGGGTGCTGGGTGCTCAGTGCTCAGGGTGCTGGGTACTCAGTCCTCAGGGTGCTCAGTGCTCAGGGTGCTGGGTGCTCAGTGCTCGGGGTGCTCGGTGCTCAGTACTCAGGGTGCTGAGTGCTCAGTATTCAGGGTGCTGGGTGGTCAGTACTCATGGTGCTGGGTGCTCAGTACTCAGGGGGCTGGGTGCTCAGTGCTCAGGGTGCTGGGTGCTCAGTGCTCAGGGTGCTGGGTGCTCAGTGCTCGGGGTGCTGGGTGCTCAGTGCTCGGGGTGCTGTGTGCTCAGTGTTCGGTGCTCAGGGTGTTGGGTGCTCAGTGCTCAGTGCTCAGGGTGCTGGGTGCTCAGTACTCAGGGTGCTGGGTGCTCAGTACTCAGGGTGCTGGGTGCTCAGTGCTCAGGGTACTGGGTGCTCAGGACTCTGGGTGTTGGGTGCTCAGTACTCAGGGTGCTGGGTGCTCAGTGCTCGGGGTGCTGGGTGCTCAGTGCTCGGGGTGCTGGGTGCTCAGTTCTCAGGGTGCTGGGTGCTCAGTATTCAGGGTGCTGGGTGCTCAGTGCTCAGGATGCTCGGTGCTCAGTACTCAAGGTGCTGGGTGCTCAGTGCTCAGGGTGCTGGGTGCTCAGTCCTCGGGGTGCTCCGTGCTCAGTGCTCAGGGTGCTGTGTGCTCAGTACTCAGGGTGCTCGGTGCTCAGTACTCAGGGTTCTCAGTGCTCAGAGTGCTGGGTGCTCAGTACTCAGGGTGCTCAGTGCTCAGTACTCGGGGTGCTGGGAGCTCAGTACTCAGGGTGCTCAGTGCTCAGTACTCGGGGTGCTGGGTACTCAGTGCTCAGTCTGCTCAGTGCTCAGTGCTCGGGGTGCTGGGTGCTCAGTGCTCGGGGCGCTGGGTGCTCAGTGCTCGAGGTGCTGGTTGCTCAGTACTCAGGGTGCTGTGTGCTCAGTGCTCAGTACTCAGCGTGCTGGGTGCTCAGTGCTCAGAGTGTTGGGTGCTCAGTACTCAGGGTGCTGGGTGCTCAGTGCTCAGTGCTCAGGGTGCTCAGTGCTCAGGGTGCTCAGTGCTCAGGGTGCTGGGTGCTCAGTGTGCTGGGTGCTCAGTGCTCGGGGTGCTGGGTGCTCAGTGCTCGGGGTGCTGGGTGCTCAGTGCTCGGGGTGCTGGGTGCTCAGGGTGCTGGGTGCTCAGTGCTCGGGTTGCTGGGTGCTCAGTGCTCAGTGCTCAGGGTGCTGGGTGCTCAGTGCTCAGTGCTCAGGTTGCTGGGTGTTCAGTACTCAGGGTGCTGGGTGCTCAGTGCTCAGGGTGCTGGGTGCTCAGTACTCAGGGTTCAGGGTGCTCAGTGCTCGGGGTGCTGGGTGCTCAGTGCTCAGGGTGATCAGTGCTCAGTACTCAGGGTGCTGGGTGCTCAGTGCTCAGGGTGCTGGGTGCTCAGTCCTCAGGGTGCTCAGTACTCAGGGTGCTCGGTGCTCAGTGCTCAGTACTCAGGGTGCTCAGTACTCAGGGTGCTGGATGCTCAGTGCTCGGGGTGCTGGGTGCTCAGGACTCAGGGTGCTGGGTGCTCAGTACTCGGGGTGCTGGGTGCTCATGATTCAGGGTGCTGGGTGCTCAGTACTCAGGGTGCTGGGTGCTCAGTACTCAGGGTGCTGCGTGCTCAATTCTCATGGTGCTGGGTGCTCAGTGCTCAGGGTGCTGGGTGCTCAGTGCTCGGGGTGCTGGGTGCTCAGGGCTGTGGTGCTGGGTGCTCAGTGCTCAGTGCTCAGTGCTCAGGGTGCTGGGGGCTCAGTGCTCAGTGCTCAGGGTCTTGTTTGCTCAGTACTCAGGGTGCTGGGTGCTCAGTACTCAGGGTGCTGGGTGCTCAGTGCTCAGGGTGCTCTGTGCTCAGTACTCAGAGTGCTGGGTGCTCAGTGCTCGGGGTGCTGCGTGCTCAGTGCTCAGGGTGCTGGGTGCTCAGTGCTCAGGGTGCTGGGTGCTCAGAACTCAGGGTGCTGGGTGCTGAGTGCTCGGGGTGCTCGGTGCTCAGTACTCAAGGTGCTGGGTCCTCAGTGCTCAGGGTGCTGGGTGCTCAGTCCTCGGGGTGCTGGGTGCTCAGTACTGAGGGTGGTGCTGGGTGCTCAGTACTCAGGGTGCTGGGTGCTCAGTGCTCAGGGTGCTGGGTGCTCAGTACTCGGGGTGCTGGGTGCTCAGTGCTCAGGGTGCTGGGTGCTCAGTGCTCGGGGTGCTGGGTGCTCAGGACTGAGGGTGGTGCTGGGTGCTCAGTACTCAGGGTGCTGGGTGCTCAGTGCTCAGGGTGCTGGGTGCTCAGTACTAAGGGTGCTGGGTGCTCAGTACTCAGGGTGCTCGGTGCTCAGTAATCAGGGTGCTGGGTGCTCAGTGCTCAGGGTGCTGGGTACTCAGTACTCAGGGTGCTGGGTGCTCAGTGCTCAGGGTGCTTGGTGCTCAGTGCTCCTGGTGCTGGGTGCTCAGTACTCAGGGTGCTGGGTGCTCAGTGCTCAGGGTGATCGGTGCTCAGTACTCAGGGTGCTCAGTACTCAGGGTGCTGGCTGCTCAGTGCTCGGGGTGCTGGGTGCTCAGTACTCGGGGTGCTGGGTGCTCTGTACTCAGGGTGCTGGTTGCTCAGTTCTCGGGGTCCTGGGTGCTCAGTGCTCAGGGTGATCAGTGCTCAGTACTCAGGGTGCTGGGTGCTCAGTGCTCAGGGTGCTGGGTACTCAGTCCTCAGGGTGCTCAGTGCTCAGGGTGCTGGGTGCTCAGTGCTCGGGGTGTTCGGTGCTCAGTACTCAGGGTGCTGAGTGCTCATTACTCAGGGTGCTGGGTGGTCAGTACTCAAGGTGCTGGGTGCTCAGTACTCAGGGGGCTGGGTGCTCAGTGCTCAGGGTGCTGGGTGCTCAGTGCTCAGGGTGCTGGGTGCTCAGTGGTCGGGGTGCTGGGTGCTCAGTGCTCGGGGTGCTGGGTGCTCAGTGCTCAGTGCTCAGGGTGTTGGGTGCTCATTGCTCAGTGCTCAGGGTGCTGGGTGCTCAGTACTCAGTGTGCTGGGTGCTCAGTACTCAGGGTGCTGGGTGCTCAGTGCTCAGGGTACTGGGTGCTCAGGACTCTGGGTGTTGGGTGCTCAGTACTCAGGGTGCTGGGTGCTCAGTGCTCAGGGTGCTGGGTGCTCAGTGCTCGGGGTGCTGGGTGCTCAGTGCTCAGGGTGCTGGGTGCTCAGTATTCAGGGTGCTGGGTGCTCAGTGCTCGGGGTGCTCGGTGCTCAGTACTCAAGGTGCTGGGTGCTCAGTGCTCAGGGTGCTGGGTGCTCAGTCCTCGGGGTGCTCCGTGCTCAGTGCTCAGGGTGCTGGGTGCTCAGTACTCAGGGTGCTCGGTGCTCAGTACTCAGGGTTCTCAGTGCTCAGAGTGCTGGGTGCTCAGTACTCAGGGTGCTCAGTGCTCAGTACTCGGGGTGCTGGGTGCTCAGTACTCAGGGTGCTCAGTGCTCAGTACTCGGGGTGCTGGGTACTCAGTGCTCAGTCTGCTCAGTGCTCAGTGCTCGGTGTGCTGGGTGCTCAGTGCTCGGGGCGCTGGGTGCTCAGTGCTCGAGGTGCTGGTTGCTCAGTACTCAGGGTGCTGTGTGCTCAGTGCTCAGTACTCAGCGTGCTGGGTGCTCAGTGCTCAGAGTGTTGGGTGCTCAGTACTCAGGGTGCTGGGTGCTCAGTGCTCAGGGTGCTCAGTGCTCAGGGTGCTCAGTGCTCAGTGTGCTGGGTGCTCAGTGTGCTGGGTGCTCAGTGCTCGGGGTGCTGGGTGCTCAGTGCTCGGGGTGCTGGGTGCTCAGTGCTCGGGGTGCTGGCTGCTCAGGGTGCTGGGTGCTCAGTGCTCGGGGTGCTGGGTGCTCAGTGCTCAGTGCTCAGGGTGCTGGGTCCTCAGTGCTCAGTGCTCAGGTTGCTGGGTGTTCAGTACTCAGGGTGCTGGGTGCTCAGTGCTCAGGGTGCTGGGTGCTCAGTACTCAGGGTTCTGGGTGCTCAGTGCTCGGGGTGCTGGGTGCTCAGTGCTCAGGGTGATCAGTGCTCAGTACTCAGGGTGCTGGGTGCTCAGTGCTCAGGGTGCTGGGTGCTCAGTCCTCAGGGTGCTCAGTACTCAGGGTGCTCGGTGCTCAGTGCTCAGTACTCAGGGTGCTCAGTACTCAGGGTGCTGGGTGCTCAGTGCTCGGGGTGCTGGGTGCTCAGTACTCAGGGTGCTGGGTGCTCAGTACTCGGGGTGCTGGGTGCTCATGACTCAGGGTGCTGGGTGCTCAGTGCTCGGGGTGCTGGGTGCTCAGTGCTCAGGGTGATCGGTGCTCAGTGCCCAGGGTGCTGGGTGCTCAGTCCTCCGGGTGCTCAGTGCTCAGGGTGCTGGGTGCTCAGTACTCAGGGTGCTGGGTGCTCAGTACTCAGGGTGCTGGGTGCTCAGTACTCAGGGTGCTGCGTGCTCAATGCTCATGGTGCTGGGTGCTCAGTGCTCAGGGTGCTGGGTGCTCAGTGCTCGGGGTGCTGGGTGCTCAGGGCTGTGGTGCTGGGTGCTCAGTGCTCAGTGCTCAGTGCTCAGGGTGCTGGGTGCTCAGTGCTCAGGGTGCTGGTTGCTCAGTACTCAGGGTGCTGGGTGCTCAGTACTCAGGGTGCTGGGTGCTCAGTGCTCAGGGTGCTCTGTGCTCAGTACTCAGAGTGCTGGGTGCTCAGTGCTCGGGGTGCTGCGTGCTCAGTGCTCAGGGTGCTGGGTGCTCAGTGCCCAGGGTGCTGGGTGCTCAGTACTCAGGGTGCTGGGTGCTCAGTGCTCGGGGTGCTCGGTGCTCAGTACTCAAGGTGCTGGGTGCTCAGTGCTCAGGGTGCTGGGTGCTCAGTCCTCGGGGTGCTCCGTGCTCAGTGATCAGGGTGCTGGGTGCTCAGTACTCAGGGTGCTCGGTGCTCAGTACTCAGGGTTCTCAGTGCTCAGTACTCAGGGTGCTGGGTGCTCAGTGCTCAGGGTGCTCAGTGCTCAGTGCTTGGGGTGCTGGGTGCTCAGTGTTCGGGCCGCTGGGTGCTCAGTGCTCGGGGTGCTGGGTGCTCAGTGCTCGGGGTGCTGGTTGTTCAGTACTCAGGGTGCTGGGTGCTCAGTACTCAGGGTGCTGGGTGCTCAGTGCTCAGGGTGCTGGGTGCTCAGTACTCTGGGTGTTGGGTGCTCAGTACACAGAGTGCTGGGTGCTCCGTGCTCGGGGTGCTGGGTGCTCATTGCTCAGGGTGCTGGGTGCTCAGTGCTCAGGGTGCTGGGTGCTCAGTACTCAGGGTGCTGGGTGCTCAGTACTCAGGGTGCTGGGTGCTCAGTGATCGGGGTGCTAGGGGCTCAGTACTCAGGGTGCTCAGTGCTCGGGGAGCTCTGAGCTCAGTACTCAGGGTGCTGGGTGCTCAGTACTCAGTGCTCGGGGTCCTGGGTGCTCCGTGCTCGGGGTGCTGGGTACTCAGTGCTCTGGGTGCTTAGTGCTCAGTACTCAGGGTGCTGGGTGCTCAGTACTCAGGTTGCTGTGTACTCATTCTCGGGGTGCTGGGTGCTCAGTGCTCGGGGTGCTGGGTGCTCAGTACTCAGGGTGCTAGGGGCTCAGTACTCAGGGTGCTGGGTGCTCAGTACTCAGGGTGCTCGGTTCTCAGTATTCAGGGTGCTGGGTTCTCATTCTCGGGGTGCTGGGTGCTCAGTACTCGGGGTGCTGGGTGCTCAGTACTCAGGGTGCTGGGGGCTCAGTACTCAGGGTGCTCGGTGCTCAGTACTCAGGGTGATCTATTCTCAGTACTCAGGTTGCTGGGTGCTCAGTGCTCGGGGTGATGGGTGCTCAGTACTCAGGGTACTGGGTGCTCAGTACTCAGGGGGCTGGGTGCTCAGCACTCAGGGTGCTGGGTGCTCAGTGCTCAGGGTGCTTGGTGCTCAGTGCTCAGGGTGCTGGGTGCTCAGTACTCAGGGTGCTGGGTGCTCAGTGCTCAGGGTTTTCGGTGGTCAGTACTCAGGGTGCTCAGTACTCAGGGTGCTGGCTGCTCAGTGCTCGGGGTGCTGGGTGCTCAGTACTCGGGGAGCTGGGTGCTCTGTACTCAGGGTGCTGGGTGCTCAGTGCTCGGGGTCCTGGGTGCTCAGTGCTCAGGGTGATCGGTGCTCAGTACTCAGGGTGCTGGGTGCTCAGTGCTCAGGGTGCTGGGTACTCAGTCCTCAGGGTGCTCAGTGCTCAGGGTGCTGGGTGCTCAGTGCTCGGGGTGCTCGGTGCTCAGTACTCAGGGTGCTGAGTGCTCAGTACTCAGGGCGCTGGGTGCTCAGTTCTCATGGTGCTGGGTGCTCAGTACTCAGGGGGCTGGGTGCTCAGTGCTCAGGGTGCTGGGTGCTCAGTGCTCAGGGTGCTGGGTGCTCAGTGCTCGGGGTGCTGGGTGCTCAGTGCTCGGGGTGCTGGGTGCTCAGTGCTCAGTGCTCAGGGTTTTGGGTGCTCAGTGCTCAGTACTCAGGGTGCTGGGTGCTCAGTACTCAGGGTGCTGGGTGCTCAGTACTCAGGGTGCTGGGTGCTCAGTGCTCAGGGTGCTGGGTGCTCAGGACTCTGGGTGTTGGGTGCTCAGTACTCAGGGTGCTGGGTGCTCAGTGCTCGGGGTGCTGGGTGCTCAGTGCTCGGGGTGCTGGGTGCTCAGTGCTCAGGGTGCAGGGTGCTCAGTATTCAGGGTGCTGGGTGCTCAGTGCTCGGGGTGCTCGGTGTTCAGTACTCAAGGTGCTGGGTGCTCAGTGCTCAGGGTGCTGGGTGCTCAGTCCTCGGGGTGCTCCGTGCTCAGTGCTCAGGGTGCTGGGTGCTCAGTACTCAGGGTGCTCGTTGCTCAGTACTCAGGGTTCTCAGTGCTCAGGGTGCTGGGTGCTCAGTACTCAGCGTGCTCAGTGCTCAGTACTCGGGGTGCCGGGTGCTCAGTACTTAGTGTGCTCAGTGCTCAGTACTCGGGGTGCTGTGTGCTCAGTGCTCAGTGTGCTCAGTGCTCAGTGCTCGGGGTGCTGGGTGCTCAGTGCTCGGGGCGCTGGGTGCTCAGTGCTCGAGGTGCTGGTTGCTCAGTACTCAGGGTGCTGTGTGCTCATTGCTCAGTACTCAGCGTGCTTTGTGCTCAGTGCTCAGAGTGTTGGGTGCTCAGTGCTCAGGGTGCTCTGTGCTCAGTACTCAGGGTGCTGGGTGCTCAGTGCTCGGGGTGCTGCGTGCTCAGTGCTCAGGGTGCTGGGTGCTCAGTGCTCCGGGTGCTGGGTGCTCAGTGCTCGGGGTGCTCGGTGCTCAGTACTCAAGGTGCTGGGTGCTCAGTGGTCAGGGTGCTGGGTGCTCAGTCCTCGGGGTGCTCCGTGCTCAGTGATCAGGGTGCTGTGTGCTCAGTACTCAGGGTGTTCGGTGCTCAGTACTCAGGGATCTCAGTGCTCAGTACTCAGGGTGCTGGGTGTTCAGTGCTCAGGGTGCTGGGTGCTCAGTACTCAGGGTGCTCAGTGCTCAGTACTCGGAGTGCTTGGTGCTCAGTACTCAGGGTGCTCAGTGCTCAGTACTCGGGGTGCTGGGTGCTCAGTGCTCAGGGTGCTCAGTGCTCAGTGCTCGGGGTGCTGGGTGCTCAGTGCTCGGGGAGCTGGGTGCTCAGTGCTCGGGGTGCTGAGTGCTCAGTACTCTGGGTGCTGGGTGCTCAGTACTCAGGGTGCTCAGTGCTCAGTACTCAGTGCTCAGGGTGCTCAGTGCTCAGTGCTCGGGGTGCTGGGTGCTCAGTGCTCGGGGCGCTGGGTGCTCAGTGCTCGGGGTGCTGGGTGCTCAGTACTCGGGGTGCTGGGTGCTCAGTACTCTGGGTGTTGGGTGCTCAGTACTCAGGGTGCTGGGTGCTACGTGCTCGGGGTGCTGGGTGCTCAGTGCTCAGGGTGCTGGGTCCACAGTGCTCAGGGTGCTGGGTGCTCAGTACTCAGGGTGCTGGGTGCTTAGTGCTCGAGGTGCTCGGAGCTCAGTACTCAAGGTGCTGGGTGCTCAGTTCTCAGGGTGCTGGGTGCTCAGTCCTCGGGGTGCTCCATGCTCAGGGTGCTGGGTGCTCAGTGCTCAGGGTGCTGGGTGCTCAGTGCTCGGGGTGCTGGTTGCTGAGTGCTCAGGGTGCTGGGTGCTCAGTGCTCGGGGTGCTCGGTGCTCAGTGCTCAGGGTCCTGGGTGCTCAGTACTCAGCGTGCTGGGTGCTTAGTACTCAGGGTGCTCAGTGCTCAGTACACAGGGTGCTGGGTGCTCAGTGCTCGGGGTGCTGGGTGCTCAGTGCTCAGTACTCAGGGTGCTGGGTGCTCAGTGCTCGGGGTGCTGGGTGCTCAGTACTCAGGGTGCTGGGTGCTCAGTACTCAGTGCTCGGGGTCCTTTGTGCTCCATGCTCGGGGTGCTGGGCGCTCAGTGCTCTGGGTGCTTAGTGCTCAGTACTCAGGGTGCTGGGTGCTCAGTACTCAGGGTGCTGGTTGCTCATTCTCAGGGTGCTGGGTGCTCAGTGCTCGGGGTGCTGGGTGCTCAGTACTCAGGTTGCTGGGGGCTCAGTACTCAGGGTGCTGGGTGCTCAGTACTCAGGGTGTTCGGTTCTCAGTACTCAGGGTGCTGGGTGCTCATTCTCGGGGTGCTGGGTGCTCAGTGCTCGGGTTGCTGGGTGATCAGTACTCAGGGTGCTGGGGGCTCAGTACTCAGGGTGCTGGGTGCTCAGTACTCAGGGTGATCTGTTCTCAGTACTCAGGTTGCAGGGTGCTCAGTGCTCGGGGTGCTGGGTGCTCAGTACTCGGGGTGCTCAGTGCTCAGTACTCAGGGTGCTGGGTGCTCAGTACTCAGGGTGCTGGGTGTTCAGTGCTCAGGGTGCTCGGTGCTCAATACTCGGGGTGCTGGGTGCTCAGTACTCGGGGTGCTGGGTGCTCAGTGCTCAGGGTGCTGGGTGCTCAGTGCTCGGGTTGCTGGGTGCTCAGTGCTGAGGGTGGTGCTGGGTGCTCAGTACTCAGGGTGCTGGGTGCTCAGTGCTCAGGGTGCTGGGTGCTCAGTACTAAGGTTGCTGGGTGCTCAGTACTCAGGGTGCTGGGTGCTCAGTACTCAGGGTGCTGGGTGCTCAGTGCTCAATGTGCTGGGTACTCAGTACTCAGGGTGCTGGGTGCTCAGTACTCACTGTGCTGGGTGCTCAGTGCTCAGGGTGCTGGGTGCTCAGTGCTCAGGGTGCTGGGTGCACAGTTCTCAGGGTGCTGGGTGCTCAGTGCTCAGGGTGATCGGTGCTCAGTACTCAGGGTGCTCAGTACTCAGGGTGCTGGGTGCTCAGTGCTCGGGGTGCTGGGTGCTCAGTACTCGGGGTGCTGGGTGCTCTGTACTCAGGGTGCTGGGTGCTCAGTGCTCGGGGTCCTGGGTGCTCAGTGCTCAGGGTGATTGGTGCTCAGTACTCAGGGTGCTGGGTGCTCAGTGCTCAGGGTGCTGGGTGCGCGGTCCTCAGGGTGCTCAGTGCTCAGGGTGCTGGGTGCTCAGTGCTCGGGTGCTCGGTGCTCAGTACTCAAGGTGCTGAGTGCTCAGTACTCAGGGTGCTGGGTGCTCAGTACTCATGGTGCTGGGTGCTCAGTACTCAGGGGGCTGGGTGCTCAGTGCTCAGGGTGCTGGGTGCTCAGTGCTCAGGGTGCTGGGTGCTCAGTGCTCGGGGTGCTGGGTGCTCAGTGCTCGGGTGCTGGGTGCTCAGTGCTCAGGGTGTTGGGTGCTCAGTGCTCAGTGCTCAGGGTGCTGGGTGCTCAGTACTCAGGGTGCTGGGTGCTCTGTACTCAGGGTGCTGGGTGCTCAGTACTCGGAGTGCTTGGTGCTCAGTACTCGGGGTGCTTGGTGCTCAGTACTCAGGGTGCTCAGTGCTCAGTACTCGGGGTGCTGGGTGCTCAGTGCTCAGGGTGCTCAGTGCTCAGTGCTCAGGGTGCTGGGTGCTCAGTGCTCGGGGTGCTGGGTGCTCAGTGCTCGGGGTGCTGGGTGCTCAGTACTCTGGGTGCTGGGTGCTCAGTACTCAGGGTGCTCAGTGCTCAGTACTCAGTGCTCAGGGTGCTCAGTGCTCAGTGCTCGGGGTGCTGGGTGCTCAGTGCTCGGGGCGCTGGGTGCTCAGTGCTCGGGGTGCTGGGTGCTCAGTACTCGGGTTGCTGGGTGCTCAGTACTCTGGGTGTTGGGTGCTCAGTACTCTGGGTGCTGGGTGCTACGTGCTCGGGGTGCTGGGTGCTCAGTGCTCAGGGTGCTGGGTGCACATTGCTCAGGGTGCTGGGTGCTCAGTACTCAGGGTGCTGGGTGCTTAGTGCTCGAGGTGCTCGGAGCTCAGTACTCAAGGTGCTGGGTGCTCAGTTCTCAGGGTGCTGGGTGCTCAGTCCTCGGGGTGCTCCATGCTCAGGGTGCTGGGTGCTCAGTGCTCAGGGTGCTGGGTGCTCAGTGCTCGGGGTGCTGGTTGCTGAGTGCTCAGGGTGCTGGGTGCTCAGTGCTCGGGGTGCTCGGTGCTCAGTGCTCAGGGTCCTGGGTGCTCAGTACTCAGCGTGCTGGGTGCTTAGTACTCAGGGTGCTCAGTGCTCAGTACACAGGGTGCTGGCTGCTCAGTGCTCGGGGTGCTGGGTGCTCAGTGCTCAGTACTCAGGGTGCTGGGTGCTCAGTGCTTGGGGTGCTGGGTGCTCAGTACTCAGGGTGCTGGGTGCTCAGTACTCAGTGCTCGGGGTCCTTTGTGCTCCGTGCTCGGGGTGCTGGGCGCTCAGTGCTCTGGGTGCTTAGTGCTCAGTACTCAGGGTGCTGGGTGCTCAGTACTCAGGGTGCTGGTTGCTCATTCTCGGGGTGCTGGGTGCTCAGTGCTCGGGGTGCTGGGTGCTCAGTACTCAGGTTGCTGGGGGCTCAGTACTCAGGGTGCTGGGTGCTAAGTACTCAGGGTGTTCGGTTCTCAGTACTCAGGGTGCTGGGTGCTCATTCTCGGGGTGCTGGGTGCTCAGTGCTCGGGGTGCTGGGTGCTCAGTACTCAGGGTGCTGGGGGCTCAGTACTCAGGGTGCTGGGTGCTCAGTACTCAGGGTGATCTGTTCTCAGTACTCAGGTTGCAGGGTGCTCAGTGCTCGGGGTGCTGGGTGCTCAGTACTCGGGGTGCTCAGTGCTCAGTACTCAGGGTGCTGGGTGCTCAGTACTCAGGGTGCTGGGTGTTCAGTGCTCAGGGTGCTCGGTGCTCAATACTCGGGGTGCTGGGTGCTCAGTACTCGGGGTGCTTTGTGCTCAGTTCTCAGGGTGCTGGGTGCTCAGTGCTCGGGTTGCTGGGTGCTCAGTGCTGAGGGTGGTGCTGGGTGCTCAGTACTCAGGGTGCTGGGTGCTCAGTGCTCAGGGTGCTGGTTGCTCAGTACTAAGGTTGCTGGGTGCTCAGTACTCAGGGTACTGGGTGCTCAGTACTCAGGGTGCTGGGTGCTCAGTGCTCAATGTGCTGGGTACTCAGTACTCAGGGTGCTGGGTGCTCAGTACTCACTGTGCTGGGTGCTCAGTGCTCAGGGTGCTGGGTGCTCAGTGCTCAGGGTGCTGGGTGCACAGTACTCAGGGTGCTGGGTGCTCAGTGCTCAGGGTGATCGGTGCTCAGTACTCAGGGTGCTCAGTACTCAGGGTGCTGGGTGCTCAGTGCTCGGGGTGCTGGGTGCTCAGTACTCGGGGTGCTGGGTGCTCTGTACTCAGGGTGCTGGGTGCTCAGTGCTCGGGGTCCTGGGTGCTCAGTGCTCAGGGTGATTGGTGCTCAGTACTCAGGGTGCTGGGTGCTCAGTGCTCAGGGTGCTGGGTGCGCAGTCCTCAGGGTGCTCAGTGCTCAGGGTGCTGGGTGCTCAGTGCTCGGGGTGCTCGGTGCTCAGTACTCAAGGTGCTGAGTGCTCAGTACTCAGGGTGCTGGGTGCTCAGTACTCATGGTGCTGGGTGCTCAGTACTCAGGGGGCTGGGTGCTCAGTGCTCAGGGTGCTGGGTGCTCAGTGCTCAGGGTGCTGGGTGCTCAGTGCTCGGGGTGCTGGGTGCTCAGTGCTCGGGTGCTGGGTGCTCAGTGCTCAGGGTGTTGGGTGCTCAGTGCTCAGTGCTCAGGGTGCTGGGTGCTCAGTACTCAGGGTGCTGGGTGCTCTGTACTCAGGGTGCTGGGTGCTCAGTGCTCAGGGTGCTGGGTGCTCAGTACTCTGGGTGTTGGGTGCTCAGTACTCAGGGTGCTGGGTGCTCAGTGCTCAGGGTGCTGGGTGATCAGTGCTCAGGGTGCTGGGTGCTCAGTGATCGGGGTGCTGGGTGCTCAGTGCTCTGGGTGCTTAGTGCTCAGTACTCAGGGTGCTGGGTGCTCAGTACTCAGGGTGCTGGGTGCTCATTCTCGGGGTGCTGGGTGCTCAGTGCTCGGGGTGCTGGGTGCTCAGTACTCAGGGTGCTGGGGGCTCAGTACTCAGGGTGCTGGGTGCTCAGTACTCAGGGTGCTCGGATCTCAGTATTCAGGGTGCTGGGTTCTCATTCTCGGGGTGCTGGGTGCTCAGTGCTCGGGGTGCTGGGTGCTCAGTACTCAGGGTGCTGGGGGCTCAGTACTCAGGGTGCTGGGTGCTCAGTACTCAGGGTGATCTCTTCTCAGTACTCAGGTTGCTGGGTGCTCAGTGCTCGGGGTGATGGGTGCTCAGTACTCGGGGTGCTCAGTGCTCAGTACTCAGGGTGCTGGGTGCTCAGTGCTCGGGGTGCTGGGTGCTCAGTGCTCGGGGTGCTGGGTGCTCAGTGCTGAGTTTGGTGCTGGGTGCTCAGTACTCAGGGTGCTGGGTCCTCAGTGCTCAGGGTGCTGGGTGCTCAGTACTAAGGGTGCTGGGTGCTCAGTACTCAGGGTGCTGGGTGCTCAGTACTCAGGGTGCTGGGTGCTCAGTGCTCAGGGTCCTTGGTGCTCAGTGCTCAGGGTGCTGGGTGCTCAGTACTCAGGGTGCTGGGTGCTCAGTGCTCAGGGTGATCGGTGCTCAGTACTCAGGGTGCTCAGTACTCAGGGTGCTGGCTGCTCAGTGCTCGGGGTGCTGGGTGCTCAGTAATCGGGGTGCTGGGTGCTCTGTACTCAGGGTGCTGGGTGCTCACTGCTCGGGGTCCTGGGTGCTCTGTGCTCAGGGTGATCGGTGCTCAGTACTCAGGGTGCTGGGTGCTCAGTGCTCAGGGTGCTGGGTACTCAGTCCTCAGGGTACTCAGTGCTCACGGTGCTGGGTGCTCAGTGCTCGGGGTGCTCGGTGCTCAGTACTCAGGGTGCTGAGTGCTCAGTACTCAGGGTGCTGGGTGCTCAGTACTCATGGTGCTGGGTGCTCAGTACTCAGGGTGCTGGGTGCTCAGTGCTCAGGGTGCTGGGTGCTCAGTGCGCGGGGTGCTGGGTGCTCAGTGCTCGGGGTGCTGGATGCTCAGTGCTCAGTGCTCAGGGTGTTGGGTGCTCAGTGCTCAGTGCTCAGGGTGCTGGGTGCTCAGTACTCAGGGTGCTGGGTGCTCAGTACTCAGGGTGCTGGGTGCTCTGTGCTCAGGGTGCTGGGTGCTCAGGACTCTGGGTGTTGGGTGCTCAGTACTCAGGGTGCTGGGTGCTCAGTGCTCGGGGTGCTGGGTGCTCAGTGCTCGGGGTGCTCCGTGCTCAGTGCTCAGGGTGCTGGGTGCCCAGTATTCAGCGTGCTGGGTGCTCAGTGCTCGGGGTGCTCGGTGCTCAGTACTCAAGGTGCTGGGTGCTCAGTGCTCAGGGTGCTGGGTGCTCAGTCCTCGGGGTGCTCCGTGCTCAGTGCTCAGGGTGCTGGGTGCTCAGTACTCAGGGTGCTCGGTGCTCAGTACTCAGGGTTCTCAGTGCTCAGGGTGCTGGGTGCTCACTACTCAGGGTGCTCAGTGCTCAGTACTCGGGGTGCTGGGTGCTCAGTACTCAGGGTGCTCAGTGCTCAGTACTCGGGGTGCTGGGTGCTCAGTGCTCAGTGTGCTCAGTGCTCAGTGCTCGGGGTGCTCGGTGTTCAGTGCTCGGGGCGCTGGGTGCTCAGTGCTCGAGGTGCTGGTTGCTCAGTACTCAGGGTGCTGTGTGCTCAGTGCTGAGTATTCAGCGTGCTGGGTGCTCAGTGCTCAGAGTGTTGGGTGCTCAGTACTCAGGGTGCTGGGTGCTCAGTGCTAAGTGCTCAGGGTGCTCAGTGCTCAGGGTGCTCAGTGCTCAGGGTGCTGGGTGCTCAGGGTGCTGGGTGCTCAGTGCTCAGGGTGCTGGGTGCTCAGTGCTCAGTGCTCAGGGTGCTGGGTGCTCAGTGCTCAGTGCTCAGGGTGCGGTGTTCAGTACTCAGGGTGCTCGGTGCTCAGTGCTCAGGGTGCTGGGAGCTCAGTACTCAGGGTTCTGGGTGCTCAGTGCTCGGGGTGCTGGGTGCTCAGTGCTCAGGGTGATCAGTGCCCCGTACTAAGGGTGCTGGGTGCTCAGTGCTCAGGGTGCTGGGTGCTCAGTCCTCAGGGTGCTCAGTACTCAGGGTGCTCGGTGCTCAGTGCTCAGTACTCAGGGTGCTCAGTACTCAGGGTGCTGGGTGCTCAGTGCTCAGGGTGCTGGGTGCTCAGTACTCAGGGTGCTGGGTGTTCAGTACTCGGGGTGTTGGGTGCTCAGTACTCAGGGTGCTGGGTGCTCAGTGCTCGGTGTGCTGGGTGCTCAGTGCTCAGGGTGATCGGTGCTCAGTGCTCAGGGTGCTGGGTGCTCAGTCCTCCGGGTGCTCAGTGCTCAGGGTGCTGGGTGCTCAGTGCTCGGGGTGCTCGGTGCTCAGTACTCAGGGTGCTGAGTGCTCAGTACTCAGGGTGCTGGGTGCTCAGTACTCATGGTGCTGGGTGCTCAGTACTCAGGGTGCTGGGTGCTCAGTGCTCAGGGTTCTGGGTGCTCAGTGCGCGGGGTGCTGGGTGCTCAGTGCTCGGGGTGCTGGGTGCTCAGTGCTCAGTGCTCAGGGTGTTGGGTGCTCAGTGCTCAGTGCTCAGGGTGCTGGGTGCTCAGTACTCAGGGTGCTGGGTGCTCAGTACTCAGGGTGCTGGGTGATCAGTGCTCAGGGTGCTGGGTGCTCAGGACTCTGGGTGTTGGGTGCTCAGTACTCAGGGTGCTGGGTGCTCAGTGCTCGGGGTGCTGGGTGCTCAGTTCTCGGGGTGCTGGGTGCTCAGTGCTCAGGGTGCTGGGTGCTCAGTACTCAAGGTGCTGGGTGCTCAGTGCTCAGGGTGCTGGGTGCTCACTCCGCGGGGTGCTCCGTGCTCAGTGCTCAGGGTGCTGGGTGCTCAGTACTCAGGGTGCTCGGTGCTCAGTACTCCGGGTTCTCAGTGCTCAGGGTGCTGGGTGCTCAGTACTCAGGGTGCTCAGTGCTCAGTACTCGGGGTGCTGGGTGCTCAGTACTCAGGGTGCTCAGTGCTCAGTACTCGGGGTGCTGGGTGTTCAGTGCTCAGTGTGCTCAGTGCTCAGTGCTCGGGTTGCTGGGTGCTCAGTGCTCGGGGCGCTGGGTGCTCAGTGCTCGAGGTGCTGGTTGCTCAGTACTCAGGGTGCTGTGTGATCAGTGCTCAGTACTCAGCGTGCTGGGTGCTCAGTGCTCAGCGTGTTGGATGCTCAGTACTCAGGGTGCTGGGTGCTCAGTGCTCAGAGCTCAGGGTGCTCAGTGCTCAGGGTGCTCAGTGCTCAGGGTTCTGGGTGCTCAGGGTGCTGGGTGCTCAGTGCTCGGGGTGCTGGGTGCTCAGTGCTCAGTGCTCAGGGTGCTGGGTGCTCAGTGCTCAGTGCTCAGGGTGCTGGGTGTTCAGTACTCAGGGTTCTCGGTGCTCAGTGCTCAGGGTGCTGGGTGCTCAGTACTCAGGGTTCTGGGTGCTCAGTGCTCGGGGTGCTGGGTGCTCAGTGCTCAGGGTGATCAGTGCTCAGTACTAAGTGTGCTGGGTGCTCAGTGCTCAGGGTGCTGGGTGCTCAGTCCTCAGGGTGCTCAGTACTCAGGGTGCTCGGTGCTCAGTGCTCAGTACTCAGTGTGCTCAGTACTCAGGGTGCTGGGTGCTCAGTGCTCGGGGTGCTGGGTGCTCAGTACTGAGGGTGCTGGGTGCTCAGTACTAGGGGTGCTGGGTGCTCAGTACTCAGGGTGCTGGGTGCTCAGTGCTCGGGTTGCTGGGTCCTCAGTGCTCAGGGTGATCGGTGCTCAGTGCTCAGGGTGCTGGGTGCTCAGTCCTCCGGGTGCTCAGTGCTCAGGGTGCTGGGTGCTCAGTGCTCGGGGTGCTCGGTGCTCAGTACTCAGGGTGCTGAGTGCTCAGTACTCAGGGTGCTGGGTGCTCAGTACTCAGGGTGCTGGGTGCTCAGTACTCAGGGTGCTGGGTGCTCAATGCTCAGGGTGCTGGGTGCTCAGTGCTCAGGGTGCTGGGTGCTCAGTGCTCGGGGTGCTGGGTGCTCAGGGCTGTGGTGCTGGGTGCTCAGTGCTCAGTGCTCAGGGTGCTGGTTGCTCAGTGCTCTGTGCTCAGGGTGCTGGTTGCGCAGTACTCAGGGTGCTGGGTGCTCAGTACTCAGGGTGCTGGGTGCTCAGTGCTCAGGGTGCTCTGTGCTCAGTACTCAGGGTGCTGGGTGCTCAGTGCTCGGGGTGCTGCGTGCTCAGTGCTCAGGGTGCTGGGTGCTCAGTGCTCAGGGTGCTGGGTGCTCAGTACTCATGGTGCTGGGTGCTCAGTGCTCGGGGTGCTCGGTGCTCAGTACTCAATGTGCTGGGTGCTCAGTGCTCAGGGTGCTGGGTGCTCAGTCCTCGGGGTGCTCCGTGCTCAGTGATCAGGGTGCTGGGTGCTCAGTACTCAGGGTGCTCGGTGCTCAGTACTCAGGGTTCTCAGTGCTCCGTACTCAGGGTGCTGGGTGCTCAGTGCTCAGGGTGCTGGGTGCTCAGTACTCAGGGTGCTCAGTGCTCAGTACTCGGAGTGCTTGGTGCTCAGTACTCAGGGTGCTCAGTGCTCAGTACTCGGGGTGCTGGGTGCTCAGTGCTCAGGGTGCTCAGTGCTCGGGGCACTGGGTGCTCAGTGCTCGGGGTGCTGGGTGCTCAGTACTCAGGGTGCTCAGTACTCAGGGTGCTGGCTGCTCAGTGCTCGGGGTGCTGGGTGCCCAGTACTCGGGGTGCTGTGTGCTCTGTACTCAGGGTGCTGGGTGCTCAGTGCTCGGGGTCCTGGGTGCTCAGTGCTCAGGGTGATCGGTGCTCAGTACTCAGGGTGCTGGGTGCTCAGTGCTCAGGGTGCTGGGTACTCAGTCCTCAGGGTGCTCAGTGCTCAGGGTGCTGGGTGCTCAGTGCTCGGGGTGCTGCGTGCTCAGTGCTCAGGGTGCTGGGTGCTCAGTACTCAGGGTGCTCAGTGCTCAGTACTCAGTGATCAGGGTGCTCAGTGCTCAGTGCTCAGGGTGCTGGGTGTTCAGTACTCAGGGTGCTGGGTGCTCAGTACTCAGGGTGCTGGGTGCTCAGTGCTCAGGGTGCTGGGTGCTCAGTAATCTGGGTGTTGGGTGCTCAGTACTCAGGGTGCTGGGTGCTCCGTGCTCGGGGTGCTGGGTGCTCAGTGCTCAGGGTGCTGGGTGCTCAGTGCTCAGGGTGCTGGGTGCTCAGTACTCAGGGTGCTGGGTGTTTATTGCTCGAGGTGCTCGGTGCTCAGTACTCAAGGTGCTGGGTGCTCAGTTCTCAGGTTGCTGGGTGCTCAGTCCTCGGGGTGCTCCATGCTCAGGGTGCTGGGTGCTCAGTGCTCAGGGTGCTGGGTGCTCAGTGCTCGGGGTGCTGGGTGCTGAGTGCTCAGGGTGCTGGGTGCTCAGTGCTCGGGGTGCTCGGTGCTCAGTGCTCAGGGTCCTGGGTGCTCAGTACTCAGGGTGCTGGGTGCTTAGTACTCAGGGTGCTCAGTGCTCAGTACACAGGGTGCTGGGTGCTCAGTGCTCAGGGTGCTGGGTGCTCAGTGCTCAGGGTGCTGGGTGCTCAGTGATCGGGGTGCTGGCTGCTCAGTACTCAGGGTGCTCAGTGCTCGGGGAGCTCGGTGCTCAGTACTCAGGGTGTTGGGTGCTCAGTACTCAGTGCTCGGGGTCCTGGGTGCTCGGGGTGCTGGGCGCTCAGTGCTCTGGGTGTTTAGTGCTCAGTACTCAGGGTGCTGGGTGCTCAGTACTCAGGGTGCTGGGTGCTCATTCTCGGGGTGCTGGGTGCTCAGTGCTCGGGGTGCTGGGCGCTCAGTGCTCTGGGTGTTTAGTGCTCAGTACTCAGGGTGCTGGGTGCTCAGTGCTCAGTGTGCTCAGTGCTCAGTGCTCGGGGTGCTGGGTGCACAGTGCTCGGGGCGCTGGGTTCTCAGTGCTCGAGGTGCTGGTTGCTCAGTACTCAGGGTGCTGTGTGCTCAGTGCTCAGTACTCAGCGTGCTGGGTGCTCAGTGCTCAGAGTGTTGGGTGCTCAGTACTCAGGGTGCTGGGTGCTCAGTGCTAAGTGCTCAGGGTGCTCAGTGCTCAGGGTGCTAGGTGCTCAGGGTGCTGGGTGCTCAGTGCTCGGGGTGCTGGGTGCTCAGTGCTCAGTGCTCAGGGTGCTGGGTGCTCAGTGCTCAGTGCTCAGGGTGCTGGGTGTTCAGTACTCAGGGTGCTCGGTGCTCAGTGCTCAGGGTGCTGGGTGCTCAGTACTCAGGGTTCTGGGTGCTCAGTGCTCGGGGTGCTGGGTGCTCAGTGCTCAGGGTGATCAGTGCTCAGTACTAAGGGTGCTGGGTGCTCAGTGCTCAGGGTGCTGGGTGCTCAGTCCTCAGGGTGCTCAGTACTCAGGGTGCTCGGTGCTCAGTGCTCAGTACTCAGGGTGCTCAGTACTCAGGGTGCTGGGTGCTCAGTGCTCAGGGTGCTGGGTGCTCAGTACTCAGGGTGCTGGGTGCTCAGTACTCGGGGTGCTGGGTGCTCAGTACTCAGGGTGCTGGGTGCTCAGTGCTTGGGGTGCTGGGTGCTCAGTGCTCAGGGTGATCGGTGCTCAGGGTGCTGGGTGCTCAGTCCTCCGGGTGCTCAGTGCTCAGGGTGCTGGGTGCTCAGTGCTCGGGGTGCTCGGTGCTCAGTACTCAGGGTGCTGAGTGCTCAGTACTCAGGGTGCTGGGTGCTCAGTACTCATGGTGCTGGGTGCTCAGTACTCAGGGTGCTGGGTGCTCAGTGCTCAGGGTGCTGGGTGCTCAGTGTGCGGGGTGCTGGGCGCTCAGTTCTCGGGGTGCTGGGTGCTCAGTGCTCAGTGCTCAGGGTGTTGGGTGCTCAGTGCTCAGTGCTCAGGGTGCTGGGTGCTCAGGACTCAGGGTGCTGGGTGATCAGTGCTCAGGGTGCTGGGTGCTCAGGACTCTGGGTGTTGGGTGCTCAGTACTCAGGGTGATGGGTGCTCAGTGCTAGGGGTGCTGGGTGCTCAGTGCTCGGGGTGCTGGGTGATCAGTGCTCAGGGTGCTGGGTGCTCAGTATTCAGCGTGCTGGGTGCTCAGTGCTCGGGGTGCTCGGTGCTCAGTACTCAAGGTGCTGGGTGCTCAGTGCTCAGCGTGCTGGGTGCTCACTCCGCGGGGTGCTCCGTGCTCAGTGCTCAGGGTGCTGGGTGCTCAGGTCTCAGGTTGCTCGGTGCTCAGTACTCCGGGTTCTCAGTGCTCAGAGTGCTGGGTGCTAAGTACTCAGGGTGCTCAGTGCTCAGTACTCGGGGTGCTGGGTATTCAGTACTCAGGGTGCTCAGTGCTCAGTACTCGGGGTGCTGGGTGCTCAGTGCTCAGTGTGCTCAGTGCTCAGTGCTCGGGGAGCTGGGTGCTCAGTGCTCGGGGCGCTGGGTGCTCAGTGCTCGAGGTGCTGGTTGCTCAGTACTCAGGGTGCTGTGTGCTCAGTGCTCAGTACTCAGGGTGCTCAGTGCTCAGGGTGCTCAGTGCTCAGGGTTCTGGGTGCTCAGGGTGCTGGGTGCTCAGTGCTCGGGGTGCTGGGTGCTCAGTGCTCAGTGCTCAGGGTGCTGGGTGCTCAGTGCTCAGGGTGCTGGGTGCTCAGTACTCAGGGTTCTGGGTGCTCAGTGCTCGGGGTGCTGGGTGCTCAGTGCTCAGTACTCAGTGTTCTCGGTGCTCAGTGCTCAGGGTGCTGGGTGCTCAGTACTCAGGGTTCTGGGTGCTCAGTGCTCGGGGTTCTGGGTGCTCAGTGCTCAGGGTGATCAGTGCTCAGTACTAAGGGCGCTGGGTGCTCAGTGCTCAGTACTCAGCGTGCTGGGTGCTCAGTGCTCAGAGTGTTGGGTGCTCAGTACTCAGGGTGCTGGGTGATCAGTGCTCAGTGCTCAGGGTGCTCAGTGCTCAGGGTGCTCAGTGCTCAGGGTTCTGGGTGCTCAGCGTGCTGGGTGCTCAGTGCTCGGGGTGCTGGGTGCTCAGTGCTCAGTGCTCAGGGTGCTGGGTGCTCAGTGCTCAGGGTGCTGGGTGTTCAGTACTCAGGGTTCTGGGTGCTCAGTGCTCGGGGTGCTGGGTGCTCAGTACTCAGGGTTCTGGGTGCTCAGTGCTCGGGGTGCTGGGTGCTCAGTGCTCAGGGTGATCAGTGCTCAGTAATAAGGGTGCTGGGTGCTCAGTGCTCAGGGTGCTGGGTGCTCAGTCCTCAGGGTGCTCAGTACTCAGGGTGCTCGGTGCTCAGTGCTCAGTACTCAGGGTGCTCAGTACTCAGTGTGCTGGGTGCTCAGTGCTCGGGGTGCTGGGTGCTCAGTACTGAGGGTGCTGGGTGCTCAGTACTCGGGGTGCTGGGTGCTCAGTACTCAGGGTGCTGTGTGCTCAGTGCTGAGTACTCAGCGTGCTGGGTGCTCAGTGCTCAGAGTGTTGGGTGCTCAGTACTCAGGGTGCTGGGTGCTCAGTGCTAAGTGCTCAGGGTGCTCAGTGCTCAGGGTGCTCAGTGCTCAGGGTGCTGGGTGCTCAGGGTGCTGGGTGCTCAGTGCTCAGGGTGCTGGGTGCTCAGGGTGCTGGGTGCTCAGTGCTCAGGGTGCTGGGTGCTCAGTGCTCAGTGCTCAGGGTGCTGGGTGCTCAGTGCTCAGTGCTCAGGGTGCGGTGTTCAGTACTCAGGGTGCTCGGTGCTCAGTGCTCAGGGTGCTGAGAGCTCAGTACTCAGGGTTCTGGGTGCTCAGTGCTCGGGGTGCTGGGTGCTCAGTGCTCAGGGTGATCAGTGCTCAGTACTAAGGGTGCTGGGTGCTCAGTGCTCAGGGTGCTGGGTGCTCAGTCCTCAGGGTGCTCAGTACTCAGGGTGCTCGGTGCTCAGTGCTCAGTACTCAGGGTGCTCAGTACTCAGGGTGCTGGGTGCTCAGTGCTCAGGGTGCTGGGTGCTCAGTACTCAGGGTGCTGGGTGTTCAGTACTCGGGGTGTTGGGTGCTCAGTACTCAGGGTGCTGGGTGCTCAGTGCTCGGGGTGCTGGGTGCTCAGTGCTCAGGGTGATCGGTGCTCAGTGCTCAGGGTGCTGGGTGCTCAGTCCTCCGGGTGCTCAGTGCTCAGGGTGCTGGGTGCTCAGTGCTCGGGGTGCTCGGTGCTCAGTACTCAGGGTGCTGAGTGCTCAGTACTCAGGGTGCTGGGTGCTCAGTACTCATGGTGCTGGGTGCTCAGTACTCAGGGTGCTGGGTGCTCAGTGCTCAGGGTTCTGGGTGCTCAGTGCGCGGGGTGCTGGGTGCTCAGTGCTCGGGGTGCTGGGTGCTCAGTGCTCAGTGCTCAGGGTGTTGGGTGCTCAGTGCTCAGTGCTCAGGGTGCTGGGTGTTCAGTACTCAGGGTGCTGGGTGCTCAGTACTCAGGGTGCTGGGTGATCAGTGCTCAGGGTGCTGGGTGCTCAGGACTCTGGGTGTTGGGTGCTCAGTACTCAGGGTGCTGGGTGCTCAGTGCTCGGGGTGCTGGGTGCTCAGTTCTCGGGGTGCTGGGTGCTCAGTGCTCAGGGTGCTGGGTGCTCAGTATTCAGCGTGCTGGGTGCTCAGTTCTCGGGGTGCTCGGTGCTCAGTACTCAAGGTGCTGGGTGCTCAGTGCTCAGGGTGCTGGGTGCTCACTCCGCGGGGTGCTCCGTGCTCAGTGCTCAGGGTGCTGGGTGCTCAGTACTCAGGGTGCTCGGTGCTCAGTACTCCGGGTTCTCAGTGCTCAGGGTGCTGGGTGCTCAGTACTCAGGGTGCTCAGTGCTCAGTACTCGGGGTGCTGGGTGCTCAGTCCTCAGGGTGCTCAGTGCTCAGTACTCGGGGTGCTGGGTGTTCAGTGCTCAGTGTGCTCAGTGCTCAGTGCTCGGGGTGCTGGGTGCTCAGTGCTCGGGGCGCTGGGTGCTCAGTGCTCGAGGTGCTGGTTGCTCAGTACTCAGGGTGCTGTGTGATCAGTGCTCAGTACTCAGCGTGCTGGGTGCTCAGTGCTCAGCGTGTTGGGTGCTCAGTACTCAGGGTGCTGGGTGCTCAGTGCTCAGAGCTCAGGGTGCTCAGTGCTCAGGGTGCTCAGTGCTCAGGGTTCTGGGTGCTCAGGGTGCTGGGTCCTCAGTGCTCGGGGTGCTGGGTGCTCAGTGCTCAGTGCTCAGGGTGCTGGGTGCTCAGTGCTCAGTGCTCAGGGTGCTGGGTGTTCAGTACTCAGGGTTCTCGGTGCTCAGTGCTCAGGGTGCTGGGTGCTCAGTACTCAGGGTTCTGGGTGCTCAGTGCTCAGGGTGCTGGGTGCTCAGTGCTCAGGGTGATCAGTGCTCAGTACTAAGTGTGCTGGGTGCTCAGTGCTCAGGGTGCTGGGTGCTCAGTCCTCAGGGTGCTCAGTACTCAGGGTGCTCGGTGCTCAGTGCTCAGTACTCAGGGTGCTCAGTACTCAGGGTGCTGGGTGCTCAGTGCTCGGGGTGCTGGGTGCTCAGTACTGAGGGTGCTGGGTGCTCAGTACTAGGGGTGCTGGGTGCTCAGTACTCAGGGTGCTGGGTGCTCAGTGCTCGGGTTGCTGGGTCCTCAGTGCTCAGGGTGATCGGTGCTCAGTGCTCAGGGTGCTGGGTGCTCAGTCCTCCGGGTGCTCAGTGCTCAGGGTGCTGGGTGCTCAGTGCTCGGGGTGCTCGGTGCTCAGTACTCAGGGTGCTGAGTGCTCAGTACTCAGGGTGCTGGGTGCTCAGTACTCAGGGTGCTGGGTGCTCAGTACTCAGGGTGCTGGGTGCTCAATGCTCAGGGTGCTGGGTGCTCAGTGCTCAGGGTGCTGGGTGCTCAGTGCTCGGGGTGCTGGGTGCTCAGGGCTGTGGTGCTGGGTGCTCAGTGCTCAGTGCTCAGGGTGCTGGTTGCTCAGTGCTCTGTGCTCAGGGTGCTGGTTGCGCAGTACTCAGGGTGCTGGGTGCTCAGTACTCAGGGTGCTGGGTGCTCAGTGCTCAGGGTGCTCTGTGCTCAGTACTCAGGGTGCTGGGTGCTCAGTGCTCGGGGTGCTGCGTGCTCAGTGCTCAGGGTGCTGGGTGCTCAGTGCTCAGGGTGCTGGGTGCTCAGTACTCATGGTGCTGGGTGCTCAGTGCTCGGGGTGCTCGGTGCTCAGTACTCAATGTGCTGGGTGCTCAGTGCTCAGGGTGCTGGGTGCTCAGTCCTCGGGGTGCTCCGTGCTCAGTGATCAGGGTGCTGGGTGCTCAGTACTCAGGGTGCTCGGTGCTCAGTACTCAGGGTTCTCAGTGCTCCGTACTCAGGGTGCTGGGTGCTCAGTGCTCAGGGTGCTGGGTGCTCAGTACTCAGGGTGCTCAGTGCTCAGTACTCGGAGTGCTTGGTGCTCAGTACTCAGGGTGCTCAGTGCTCAGTACTCGGGGTGCTGGGTGCTCAGTGCTCAGGGTGCTCAGTGCTCGGGGCACTGGGTGCTCAGTGCTCGGGGTGCTGGGTGCTCAGTACTCAGGGTGCTCAGTACTCAGGGTGCTGCCTGCTCAGTGCTCGGGGTGCTGGGTGCCCAGTACTCGGGGTGCTGTGTGCTCTGTACTCAGGGTGCTGGGTGCTCAGTGCTCGGGGTCCTGGGTGCTCAGTGCTCAGGGTGATCGGTGCTCAGTACTCAGGGTGCTGGGTGCTCAGTGCTCAGGGTGCTGGGTACTCAGTCCTCAGGGTGCTCAGTGCTCAGGGTGCTGGGTGCTCAGTGCTCGGGGTGCTGCGTGCTCAGTGCTCAGGGTGCTGGGTGCTCAGTACTCAGGGTGCTCAGTGCTCAGTACTCAGTGATCAGGGTGCTCAGTGCTCAGTGCTCAGGGTGCTGGGTGTTCAGTACTCAGGGTGCTGGGTGCTCAGTACTCAGGGTGCTGGGTGCTCAGTGCTCAGGGTGCTGGGTGCTCAGTAATCTGGGTGTTGGGTGCTCAGTACTCAGGGTGCTGGGTGCTCCGTGCTCGGGGTGCTGGGTGCTCAGTGCTCAGGGTGCTGGGTGCTCAGTGCTCAGGGTGCTGGGTGCTCAGTACTCAGGGTGCTGGGTGTTTATTGCTCGAGGTGCTCGGTGCTCAGTACTCAAGGTGCTGGGTGCTCAGTTCTCAGGTTGCTGGGTGCTCAGTCCTCGGGGTGCTCCATGCTCAGGGTGCTGGGTGCTCAGTGCTCAGGGTGCTGGGTGCTCAGTGCTCGGGGTGCTGGGTGCTGAGTGCTCAGGGTGCTGGGTGCTCAGTGCTCGGGGTACTCGGTGCTCAGTGCTCAGGGTCCTGGGTGCTCAGTACTCAGGGTGCTGGGTGCTTAGTACTCAGGGTGCTCAGTGCTCAGTACACAGGGTGCTGGGTGCTCAGTGCTCAGGGTGCTGGGTGCTCAGTGCTCAGGGTGCTGGGTGCTCAGTGATCGGGGTGCTGGCTGCTCAGTACTCAGGGTGCTCAGTGCTCGGGGAGCTCGGTGCTCAGTACTCAGGGTGTTGGGTGCTCAGTACTCAGTGCTCGGGGTCCTGGGTGCTCGGGGTGCTGGGCGCTCAGTGCTCTGGGTGTTTAGTGCTCAGTACTCAGGGTGCTGGGTGCTCAGTACTCAGGGTGCTGGGTGCTCATTCTCGGGGTGCTGGGTGCTCAGTGCTCGGGGTGCTGGGCGCTCAGTGTTCTGGGTGTTTAGTGCTCAGTACTCAGGGTGCTGGGTGCTCAGTGCTCAGTGTGCTCAGTGCTCAGTGCTCGGGGTGCTGGGTGCTCAGTGCTCGGGGCGCTGGGTACTCAGTGCTCGAGGTGCTGGTTGCTCAGTACTCAGGGTGCTGTGTGCTCAGTGCTCAGTACTCAGCGTGCTGGGTGCTCAGTGCTCAGAGTGTTGGGTGCTCAGTACTCAGGGTGCTGGGTGCTCAGTGCTAAGTGCTCAGGGTGCTCAGTGCTCAGGGTGCTCAGTGCTCAGGGTGCTGGGTGCTCAGGGTGCTGGGTGCTCAGTGCTCGGGGTGCTGGGTGCTCAGTGCTCAGTGCTCAGGGTGCTGGGTGCTCAGTGCTCAGTGCTCAGGGTGCTGGGTGTTCAGTACTCAGGGTGCTCGGTGCTCAGTGCTCAGGGTGCTGGGTGCTCAGTACTCAGGGTTCTGGGTGCTCAGTGCTCGGGGTGCTGGGTGCTCAGTGCTCAGGGTGATCAGTGCTCAGTACTAAGGGTGCTGGGTGCTCAGTGCTCAGGGTGCTGGGTGCTCAGTCCTCAGGGTGCTCAGTACTCAGGGTGCTCGGTGCTCAGTGCTCAGTACTCAGGGTGCTCAGTACTCAGGGTGCTGGGTGCTCAGTGCTCAGGGTGCTGGGTGCTCAGTACTCAGGGTGCTGGGTGCTCAGTACTCGGGGTGCTGGGTGCTCAGTACTCAGGGTGCTGGGTGCTCAGTGCTTGGGGTGCTGGGTGCTCAGTGCTCAGGGTGATCGGTGCTCAGGGTGCTGGGTGCTCAGTCCTCCGGGTGCTCAGTGCTCAGGGTGCTGGGTGCTCAGTGCTCGGGGTGCTCGGTGCTCAGTACTCAGGGTGCTGAGTGCTCAGTACTCAGGGTGCTGGGTGCTCAGTACTCATGGTGCTGGGTGCTCAGTACTCAGGGTGCTGGGTGCTCAGTGCTCAGGGTGCTGGGTGCTCAGTGTGCGGGGTGCTGGGCGCTCAGTGCTCGGGGTGCTGGGTGCTCAGTGCTCAGTGCTCAGGGTGTTGGGTGCTCAGTGCTCAGTGCTCAGGGTGCTGGGTGCTCAGGACTCAGGGTGCTGGGTGATCAGTGCTCAGGGTGCTGGGTGCTCAGGACTCTGGGTGATGGGTGCTCAGTACTCAGGGTGATGGGTGCTCAGTGCTAGGGGTGCTGGGTGCTCAGTGCTCGGGGTGCTGGGTGATCAGTGCTCAGGGTGCTGGGTGCTCAGTATTCAGCGTGCTGGGTGCTCAGTGCTCGGGGTGCTCGGTGCTCAGTACTCAAGGTGCTGGGTGCTAGGTGCTCAGCGTGCTGGGTGCTCACTCCGCGGGGTGCTCCGTGCTCAGTGCTCAGGGTGCTGGGTGCTCAGGTCTCAGGTTGCTTGGTGCTCAGTACTCCGGGTTCTCAGTGCTCAGAGTGCTGGGTGCTAAGTACTCAGGGTGCTCAGTGCTCAGTACTCGGGGTGCTGGGTGTTCAGTACTCAGGGTGCTCAGTGCTCAGTACTCGGGGTGCTGGGTGCTCAGTGCTCAGTGTGCTCAGTGCTCAGTGCTCGGGGTGCTGGGTGCTCAGTGCTCGGGGCGCTGGGTGCTCAGTGCTCGAGGTGCTGGTTGCTCAGTACTCAGGGTGCTGTGTGCTCAGTGCTCAGTACTCAGGGTGCTCAGTGCTCAGGGTGCTCAGTGCTCAGGGTTCTGGGTGCTCAGGGTGCTGGGTGCTCAGTGCTCGGGGTGCTGGGTGCTCAGTGCTCAGTGCTCAGGGTGCTGGGTGCTCAGTGCTCAGGGTGCTGGGTGCTCAGTACTCAGGGTTCTGGGTGCTCAGTGCTCGGGGTGCTGGGTGCTCAGTGCTCAGTACTCAGTGTTCTCGGTGCTCAGTGCTCAGGGTGCCTGGTGCTCAGTACTCAGGGTTCTGGGTGCTCAGTGCTCGGGGTTCTGGGTGCTCAGTGCTCAGGGTGATCAGTGCTCAGTACTAAGGGCGCTGGGTGCTCAGTGCTCGTGGTGCTGGTTGCTCAGTACTCAGGGTGCTGTGTGCTCAGTGCTCAGTACTCAGCGTGCTGGGTGCTCAGTGCTCAGAGTGTTGGGTGCTCAGTACTCAGGGTGCTGGGTGATCAGTGCTCAGTGCTCAGGGTGCTCAGTGCTCAGGGTGCTCAGTGCTCAGGGTTCTGGGTGCTCAGCGTGCTGGGTGCTCAGTGCTCGGGGTGCTGGGTGCTCAGTGCTCAGTGCTCAGGGTGCTGGGTGCTCAGTGCTCCGGGTGCTGGGTGTTCAGTACTCAGGGTTCTGGGTGCTCAGTGCTCGGGGTGCTGGGTGCTCAGTACTCAGGGTTCTGGGTGCTCAGTGCTCGGGGTGCTGGGTGCTCAGTGCTCAGGGTGATCAGTGCTCAGTAATAAGGGTGCTGGGTGCTCAGTGCTCAGGGTGCTGGGTGCTCAGTCCTCAGGGTGCTCAGTACTCAGGGTGCTCGGTGCTCAGTGCTCAGTACTCAATGTGCTCAGTACTCAGGGTGCTGGGTGCTCAGTGCTCGGGGTGCTGGGTGCTCAGTACTGAGGGTGCTGTGTGCTCAGTACTCGGGGTGCTGGGTGCTCAGTACTCAGGGTGCTGGGTGCTCAGTGCTCGGGGTGCTGGGTGCTCAGTGCTCAGGGTGATCGGTGCTCAGTGCTCAGGGTGCTGGGTGCTCAGTCCTCCGGGTGCGCAGTGCTCAGGGTGCTGGGTGCTCAGTTCTCGGGGTGCTCGGTGCTCAGTACTCAGGGTGCTGAGTGCTCAGTACTCAGGGTGCTGGGTGCTCATTACTCAGGGTGCTGGGTGCTCAGTACTCAGGGTCCTGGGTGCTCAATGCTCAGGGTGCTGGGTGCTCAGTGCTCAGGGTGCTGGGTGCTCAGTGCTCGGGGTGCTGGGTGCTCAGGGCTGTATTGCTGGGTGCTCAGTGCTCAGTGCTCAGGGTGCTGGGTGCTCAGTGCTCAGTGCTCAGGGTGCTGGTTGCTCAGTACTCAGGGTGCTGGGTGCTCAGTGCTCAGGGTGCTCTGTGCTCAGTACTCAGGGTGCTGGGTGCTCAGTGCTCAGGGTGCTGGGTGCTCAGTACTCAGGGTGCTCAGTGCTCAGTACTCGGAGTGCTTGGTGCTCAGTACTCAGGGTGCTCAGTGCTCAGTACTCGGGGTGCTGGGTGCTCAGTGCTCAGTGTGCTCAGTGCTCAGTGCTCGGGGTGCTGGGTGCTCAGTGCTCGGGGCGCTGGGTGCTCAGTGCTCGGGGTGCTGGGTGCTCAGTACACGGGGTGCTGGGTGCTCAGTACTCAGGGTGCTCAGTGCTCAGTACTCAGTGCTCAGGGTGCTCAGTGCTCAGTGCTCAGGGTGCTGGGTGTCCAGTACTCAGGGTGCTGGGTGCTCAGTACTCAGGGTGCTCAGTGCTCAGTACACAGGGTGCTGGGTGCTCAGTGCTCAGGGTGCTGGGTGCTCAGTGCTCGGGGCGCTGGGTACTCAGTGCTCGAGGTGCTGGTTGCTCAGTACTCAGGGTGCTGTGTGCTCAGTGCTCAGTACTCAGCGTGCTGGGTGCTCAGTGCTCAGAGTGTTGGGTGCTCAGTACTCAGGGTGCTGGGTGCTCAGTGCTAAGTGCTCAGGGTGCTCAGTGCTCAGGGTGCTCAGTGCTCAGGGTGCTGGGTGCTCAGGGTGCTGGGTGCTCAGTGCTCGGGGTGCTGGGTGCTCAGTGCTCAGTGCTCAGGGTGCTGGGTGCTCAGTGCTCAGTGCTCAGGGTGCTGGGTGTTCAGTACTCAGGGTGCTCGGTGCTCAGTGCTCAGGGTGCTGGGTGCTCAGTACTCAGGGTTCTGGGTGCTCAGTGCTCGGGGTGCTGGGTGCTCAGTGCTCAGGGTGATCAGTGCTCAGTACTAAGGGTGCTGGGTGCTCAGTGCTCAGGGTGCTGGGTGCTCAGTCCTCAGGGTGCTCAGTACTCAGGGTGCTCGGTGCTCAGTGCTCAGTACTCAGGGTGCTCAGTACTCAGGGTGCTGGGTGCTCAGTGCTCAGGGTGCTGGGTGCTCAGTACTCAGGGTGCTGGGTGCTCAGTACTCGGGGTGCTGGGTGCTCAGTACTCAGGGTGCTGGGTGCTCAGTGCTTGGGGTGCTGGGTGCTCAGTGCTCAGGGTGATCGGTGCTCAGGGTGCTGGGTGCTCAGTCCTCCGGGTGCTCAGTGCTCAGGGTGCTGGGTGCTCAGTGCTCGGGGTGCTCGGTGCTCAGTACTCAGGGTGCTGAGTGCTCAGTACTCAGGGTGCTGGGTGCTCAGTACTCATGGTGCTGGGTGCTCAGTACTCAGGGTGCTGGGTGCTCAGTGCTCAGGGTGCTGGGTGCTCAGTGTGCGGGGTGCTGGGCGCTCAGTGCTCGGGGTGCTGGGTGCTCAGTGCTCAGTGCTCAGGGTGTTGGGTGCTCAGTGCTCAGTGCTCAGGGTGCTGGGTGCTCAGGACTCAGGGTGCTGGGTGATCAGTGCTCAGGGTGCTGGGTGCTCAGGACTCTGGGTGTTGGGTGCTCAGTACTCAGGGTGATGGGTGCTCAGTGCTAGGGGTGCTGGGTGCTCAGTGCTCGGGGTGCTGGGTGATCAGTGCTCAGGGTGCTGGGTGCTCAGTATTCAGCGTGCTGGGTGCTCAGTGCTCGGGGTGCTCGGTGCTCAGTACTCAAGGTGCTGGGTGCTCAGTGCTCAGCGTGCTGGGTGCTCACTCCGCGGGGTGCTCCGTGCTCAGTGCTCAGGGTGCTGGGTGCTCAGGTCTCAGGTTGCTTGGTGCTCAGTACTCCGGGTTCTCAGTGCTCAGAGTGCTGGGTGCTAAGTACTCAGGGTGCTCAGTGCTCAGTACTCGGGGTGCTGGGTGTTCAGTACTCAGGGTGCTCAGTGCTCAGTACTCGGGGTGCTGGGTGCTCAGTGCTCAGTGTGCTCAGTGCTCAGTGCTCGGGGTGCTGGGTGCTCAGTGCTCGGGGCGCTGGGTGCTCAGTGCTCGAGGTGCTGGTTGCTCAGTACTCAGGGTGCTGTGTGCTCAGTGCTCAGTACTCAGGGTGCTCAGTGCTCAGGGTGCTCAGTGCTCAGGGTTCTGGGTGCTCAGGGTGCTGGGTGCTCAGTGCTCGGGGTGCTGGGTGCTCAGTGCTCAGTGCTCAGGGTGCTGGGTGCTCAGTGCTCAGGGTGCTGGGTGCTCAGTACTCAGGGTTCTGGGTGCTCAGTGCTCGGGGTGCTGGGTGCTCAGTGCTCAGTACTCAGTGTTCTCGGTGCTCAGTGCTCAGGGTGCTGGGTGCTCAGTACTCAGGGTTCTGGGTGCTCAGTGCTCGGGGTTCTGGGTGCTCAGTGCTCAGGGTGATCAGTGCTCAGTACTAAGGGCGCTGGGTGCTCAGTGCTCGTGGTGCTGGTTGCTCAGTACTCAGGGTGCTGTGTGCTCAGTGCTCAGTACTCAGCGTGCTGGGTGCTCAGTGCTCAGAGTGTTGGGTGCTCAGTACTCAGGGTGCTGGGTGATCAGTGCTCAGTGCTCAGGGTGCTCAGTGCTCAGGGTGCTCAGTGCTCAGGGTTCTGGGTGCTCAGCGTGCTGGGTGCTCAGTGCTCGGGGTGCTGGGTGCTCAGTGCTCAGTGCTCAGGGTGCTGGGTGCTCAGTGCTCAGGGTGCTGGGTGTTCAGTACTCAGGGTTCTGGGTGCTCAGTGCTCGGGGTGCTGGGTGCTCAGTACTCAGGGTTCTGGGTGCTCAGTGCTCGGGGTGCTGGGTGCTCAGTGCTCAGGGTGATCAGTGCTCAGTAATAAGGGTGCTGGGTGCTCAGTGCTCAGGGTGCTGGGTGCTCAGTCCTCAGGGTGCTCAGTACTCAGGGTGCTCGGTGCTCAGTGCTCAGTACTCAGGGTGCTCAGTACTCAGGGTGCTGGGTGCTCAGTGCTCGGGGTGCTGGGTGCTCAGTACTGAGGGTGCTGTGTGCTCAGTACTCGGGGTGCTGGGTGCTCAGTACTCAGGGTGCTGGGTGCTCAGTGCTCGGGGTGCTGGGTGCTCAGTGCTCAGGGTGATCGGTGCTCAGTGCTCAGGGTGCTGGGTGCTCAGTCCTCCGGGTGCGCAGTGCTCAGGGTGCTGGGTGCTCAGTGCTCGGGGTGCTCGGTGCTCAGTACTCAGGGTGCTGAGTGCTCAGTACTCAGGGTGCTGGGTGCTCATTACTCAGGGTGCTGGGTGCTCAGTACTCAGGGTCCTGGGTGCTCAATGCTCAGGGTGCTGGGTGCTCAGTGCTCAGGGTGCTGGGTGCTCAGTGCTCGGGGTGCTGGGTGCTCAGGGCTGTATTGCTGGGTGCTCAGTGCTCAGTGCTCAGGGTGCTGGGTGCTCAGTGCTCAGTGCTCAGGGTGCTGGTTGCTCAGTACTCAGGGTGCTGGGTGCTCAGTGCTCAGGGTGCTCTGTGCTCAGTACTCAGAGTGCTGGGTGCTCAGTGCTCAGGGTGCTGGGTGCTCAGTACTCAGGGTGCTCAGTGCTCAGTACTCGGAGTGCTTGGTGCTCAGTACTCAGGGTGCTCAGTGCTCAGTACTCGGGGTGCTGGGTGCTCAGTGCTCAGTGTGCTCAGTGCTCAGTGCTCGGGGTGCTGGGTGCTCAGTGCTCGGGGCGCTGGGTGCTCAGTGCTCGGGGTGCTGGGTGCTCAGTACACGGGGTGCTGGGTGCTCAGTACTCAGGGTGCTCAGTGCTCAGTACTCAGTGCTCAGGGTGCTCAGTGCTCAGTGCTCAGGGTGCTGGGTGTCCAGTACTCAGGGTGCTGGGTGCTCAGTACTCAGTGTGCTGGGTGCTCAGTGCTCAGGGTGCTGGGTGCTCAGTAATCTGGGTGTTGGGTGCTCAGTACTAAGGGTGCTGGGTGCTCCGTGCTCGGGGTGCTGGGTGCTCAGTGCTCAGGGTGCTGGGTGCTCAGTGCTCAGGGTGCTGGGTGCTCAGTACTCAGGGTGCTGGGTGTTTAGTGCTCGAGGTGCTCGGTGCTCAGTACTCAAGGTGCTGGGTGCTCAGTTCTCAGGGTGCTGGGTGCTCAGTCCTCGGGGTGCTCCATGCTCAGGGTGCTGGGTGCTCAGTGCTCAGGGTGCTGGTTGCTCAGTGCTCGGGGTGCTGGGTGCTGAGTGCTCAGGGTGCTGGGTGCTCAGTGCTCGGGGTGCTCGGTGCTCAGTGCTCAGGGTGCTGGGTGCTCAGTACTCAGGGTGCTCGGTGCTCAGTGCTCAGGGTCCTGGGTGCTCAGTACTCAGGGTGCAGGGTGCTTAGTACTCAGGGTGCTCAGTGCTCAGTACACAGGGTGCTGGGTGCTCAGTGCTCGGGGTGCTGGGTGCTCAGTGCTCAGTACTCAGGGTGCTGGGTGCTCAGTGCTCGGGGTGCTGGGTGCTCAGTAATCAGCGTGCTCCGTGCTCAGTACTCAGGGTGCTGGGTGCTCAGTGCTCAGGGTGCTGGGTGCTCAGTGATCAGGGTGCTGGGTGCTCAGTGATCGGGGTGCTGGGTGCTCAGTACTCAGGGTGCTCAGTGCTCGGGGAGCTCGGTGCTCAGTACTCAGGGTGCTGGGTGCTCAGTACTCAGTGCTCGGGGTCCTGGGTGCTCCGTGCTCGGGGTGCTGGGCGCTCAGTGCTCTGGGTGTTTAGTGCTCAGTACTCAGGGTGCTGGGTGCTCAGTACTCAGGGTGCTGGGTGCTCATTCTCGGGGTGCTGGGTGCTCAGTGCGCGGGGTGCTGGGTGCTCAGTACTCAGGGTGCTGGGGGCTCAGTACTCAGGGTGCTGGGTGCTCAGTAATCAGGGTGCTCGGTTCTCAGTACTGAGGGTGCTGGGTGCTCATTCTCGGGGTGCTGGGTGCTCAGTGCTCGGGGTGATGGGTGCTCAGTACTCAGGGTGCTGGTGGCTCAGTACTCAGGGTGCTGGGTGCTCAGTACTCAGGGTGATCTGTTCTCAGTACTCAGGTTGCAGGGTGCTCAGTGCTCAGGGTGCTGCTTGCTCAGTACTAAGGGTGCTGGGTGCTCAGTACTCAGGGTGCTGGGTGTTCAGTGCTCGGGGTGCTCGGTGCTCAGTACTCGGGGTGCTGGGTGCTCAGTACTCGGGATGCTGTGTGCTCAGTGCTCAGGGTGCTGGGTGCTCAGTGCTCGGGGTGCTGGGTGCTCAGTGCTGAGGGTCGTGCTGGGTGCTCAGTACTCAGGGTGCTGGGTGCTCAGTGCTCAGGGTGCTGGGTGCTCAGTACTAAGGGTGCTGGGTGCTCAGTACTCAGGGTGCTGGGTGCTCAGTACTCAGGGTGCTGGGTGCTCAGTGCTCAGGGTGCTGGGTACTCAGTACTCAGGGTGCTGGGTGCTCAGTACTCACTGTGCTGGGTGCTCAGTGCTCAGGGTGCTGGGTGCTCAGTTCTCAGGGTGCTGGGTGCTCAGTACTCAGGGTGCTGGGTGCTCAGTGCTCAGGGTGATCGGTGCTCAGTACTCAGGGTGCTCAGTACTCAGGGTGCTGGGTGCTCAGTGCTCGGGGTGCTGGGTGCTCAGTACTCGGGGTGCTGAGTGCTCTGTACTCAGGGTGCTGGGTGCTCAGTGCTCGGGGTCCTGGGTGCTCAGTCTCAGGGTGCTGGATGCTCAGTGCTCAGGGTGCTGGGTGCGCAGTCCTCAGGGTGCTCAGTGCTCAGAGTGCTGGGTGCTCAGTGCTCGGGTTGCTCGGTGCTCAGTACTCAGGGTGCTGAGTGCTCAGTACTCAGGATGCTGGGTGCTCAGTACTCATGGTGCTGGGTGCTCAGTACTCAGGGGGCTGGCTGCTCAGTGCTCAGGGTGCTGGGTGCTCAGTGCTCAGGGTTCTGGGTGCTCAGTGCTCGGGGTGCTGGGTGCTCAGTGCTCGGGGTAATGGGTGCTCAGTGCTCAGTGCTCAGGGTGTTGGGTGCTCAGTGCTCAGTGCTCAGGGTGCTGGGTGCTTAGTACTCAGGGTGCTGGGTGTTCAGTACTCAGGGTGCTGGGTGCTGAATGCTCAGGGTGCTGGGTGCTCAGTACTCTGGGTGTTGGGTGCTCAGTACTCAGGGTGCTGGGTGCTCAGTGCTCGGGGTGCTGGGTGCTCAGTGCTCGGGGTGCTGTGTGCTCAGTGCTCAGGGTGCTGGGTGCTCAGTACTCAAGGTGCTGGGTGCTCAGTGCTCAGGATGCTGGGTGCTCAGTCCTCGGGGCGCTACGTGCTCAGTGCTCAGGGTGCTGGGTGCTCAGTACTCAGGGTGCTCGGTGCTCAGTACTCAGGGTTCTCAGTGCTCAGTGCTCAGGGTGCTGGGTGCTCAGTTCTCAGGGTGCTCAGTGCTCAGTACTCGGGGTGCTGGGTGCTCAGTACTCAGGGTGCTGGGTGCTTAGTACTCAGGGTGCTCAGTGCTCAGTACACAGGGTGCTGGGTCCTCAGTGCTCGGGGTGCTGGGTGCTCAGTGCTCAGTACTCAGGGTGCTGGGTGCTCAGTGCTCGGGGTGCTGGGTGCTCAGTGATCGGGGTGCTGGGTGCTCAGTACTCAGGGTGCTCAGTGCTCAGTACTCAGTGCTCGGGGTCCTGGGTGCTCCGTGCTCGGGGTGCTGGGTGCTCAGTGCTCTGGGTGCTTAGTGCTCAGTACTCAGGGTGCTTGGTGCTCAGTACTCAGGGTGCTGGGTGCTCATTCTCGGGGTGCTGGGTGCTCAGTGCTCAGGGTGCTGGGTGCTCAGTACTCAAGGTGCTGGGGGCTCAGTACTCAGGCTGCTGGGTGCTCATTCTCGGGGTGCTGAGTGCTCAGCGCTCGGGGTGCTGGGTGCTCAGTACTCAGGGTGCTGGGGGCTCAGTACTCAGGGTGCTCGGTGCTCAGTACTCAGGGTGCTCGGTTCTCAGTACTCAGGTTGCTGGGTGCTCAGTGCACGGGGTGCTGGGTGCTCAGTACTCGGGGTGCTCAGTGCTCAGTACTCAGGGTGCTGGGTGCTCAGTACTCAGGGTGCTGGGTGTTCAGTGCTCGGGGTGCTCGGTGCTCAGTACTCGGGGTGCTGGGTGCGCAGTACTCGGGGTGCTGAGTGCTCAGTGCTCTGGGTGCTGTGTGCTCAGTGCTCGGGGTGCTGGGTGCTCAGTGCTGAGGGTCATGCTGGGTGCTCAGTACTCAGGGTGCTGGGTGCTCAGTGCTCAGGGTGCTGGGTGCTCAGTACTAAGGGTGCTGGGTGCTCAGTACTCAGGGTGCTCGGTGCTCAGTACTCAGGGTGCTGAGTGCTCAGTGCTCAGGGTGCTGGGTGCTCAGTACTCAGGGTGCTGGGTGCTCAGTGCTCAGGGTGATCGGTGCTCAGTACTCAGGATGCTCAGTACTCAGGGTGCTGGGTGCTCAGTGCTCGGGGTGCTGGGTGCTCAGTACTCGGGGTGCTGGAAGCTCTGTACTCAGGGTGCTGGGTGCTCAGTGCTCGGGGTCCTGGGTGCTCAGTGCTCAGGGTGATCGGTGCTCAGTACTCAGGGTGCTGGGTGCTCAGTGCTCAGGGTGCTGGGTGCTCAGTCCTCAGGGTGCTCAGTGCTTAGGGTGCTGGGTGCTCAGTGCTCGGGGTGCTCGGTGCTCAGTACTCAGGGTGCTGAGTGCTCAGTACTCAGGGTGCTGGGTGCTCAGTACTCATGGTGCTGGGTGCTCAGTACTCAGGGGGCTGGGTGCTCAGTGCTCAGGGTGCTGGGTGCTCAGTGCTCAGGGTGCTAGGTGCTCAGTGCTCGGGGTGCTGGGTGCTCAGTGCTCGGGGTGCTGGGTGCTCAGTGCTCAGTGCTCAGAGTGTTGGGTGCTCAGTGCTCAGTGCTCAGGGTGCTGGGTGCTCAGTGCTCAGGGTGCTAGGTGCTCAGTACTCAGGGTGCTGGGTGCTCAGTACTCAGGGTGCTGGGTGCTCAGTGCTCAGGGTGCTGGGTGCTCAGTACTCTGGGTGTTGGATGCTCAGTACTCAGGGTGCTGGGGGCTCAGTGCTCGGGGTGCTGGGTGCTCAGTGCTCGGGGTGCTGGGTGCTCAGTGCTCAGGGAGCTGGGTGCTTATTATTCAGGGTGCTGGGTGCTCAGTGCTCGGGGTGCTCGGTGCTCAGTACTCAAGGTGCTGGGTGCTCAGTGCTCAGGGTGCTGGGTGCTCAGTCCTCGGGGTGCTCCGTGCTCAGTGCTCAGGGTGCTGGGTGCTCAGTACTCAGGGTGCTCGGTGCTCAGTACTTAGGATTCTCAGTGCTCAGGGCTCAGGGTGCTGGGTGCTCAGTTCTCAGGGTGCTCAGTGCTCAGCACTCGGGGTGCTGGGTGCTCAGTGCTCAGGGTGCTCAGTGCTCAGCACTCGGGGTGCTGGGTGCTCAGTGCTCAGGGTGCTCAGTGCTCAGTGCTCGGGGAGCTGGGTGCTCAGTGCTCAGAGTTCTGCGTGCTCAGTACTCGGGGTGCTGGGTGCTCAGTTCTCAGTGTGCTGGGTGCTCAGTGCTCAGGGTGCTGGGTGCTCAGTACTCAGGATGCTCAGTGCTCAGTACTCGGAGTGCTTGGTGCTCAGTACTCAGTGTGCTCAGTGCTCAGTACGCGGGGTGCTTGGTGCTCAGTGCTCAGGGTGCTCAGTGCTCAGTGCTCGGGGTGCTGGGTGCTCAGTGCTCGGGGCGCTGGGTGCTCAGTGCTCGGGGTGCTGGGTGCTCAGTGCTCTGGGTGCTGGGTGCTCAGTGCTCGGGGCGCTGGGTGCTCAGTGCTCGGGGTGCTGGGTGCTCAGTACTCGGGGTGCTGGGTGCCCAGTGCTCAGGGTGCTCAGTGCTCAGTACTCAGTGCTCAGGGTGCTCAGTGCTCAGTGCTCAGGGTCCTGGGTGTTCAGTACTCAGGGTGCTGGGTGCTCAGTACTCAGGGTGCTGGGTGCTCAGTACTCTCGGTGTTGGGTGCTCAGTACTCAGGGTGCTGGGTGCTCAGTACTCAGGGTGCTCAGTGCTCACTACTCGGAGTGCTTGGTGCTCAGTACTCAGGGTGCTCAGTGCTCAGTACTCGGGGTGCTGGGTGCTCAGTGCTCAGGGTGCTCAGTGCTCAGTGCTCGGGGTGCTGGGTGCTCAGTGCTCGGGGCGCTGGGTGCTCAGTGCTCTGGGTGCTTAGTGCTCAGTACTCAGGGTGCTGGGTGCTCAGTGCTCAGTGCTCAGGGTGCTGGTTGTTCAGTACTCAGGGTGCTGGGTGCTCAGTTCTCAGGGTGCTGGGTGCTCAGTGCTCAGGGTGCTGGGTGCTCAGTACTCTGGGTGTTGGGTGCTCAGTACACAGGGTGCTGGGTGCTCAGTACTCAGTGCTCAGGGTCCTGGGTGCTCCGTGCTCGGGGTGCTGGGTGCTCAGTGCTCAGGGTGCTGGGTGCTCAGTACTCTGGGTGTTGGGTGCTCAGTTCTCAGGGTGCTGGGTGCTCAGTACTCAGTGCTCAGGGTCCTGGGTGCTCCGTGCTCGGGGTGCTGGGTGCTCAGTGCTCTGGGTTCTTAGTGCTCAGTACTCAGGGTGCTGGGTGCTCAGTACTCAGGGTGCTGGGTGCTCATTCTCGGGGTGCTGGCTGCTCAGTGCTCGGGGTGCTGGGTGCTCAGTACTCAGGGTGCTGGGGGCTCAGTACTTAGGGTGCTGGGTGCTCAGTACTCAGGGTGCTGGATGCTCAGTACTCAGTGTGCTGGGTGCTCAGTACTCTGGGTGTTGGGTGCTCAGTACACAGGGTGCTGGGTGCTCCGTGCTCAGGGTGCTGGGTGCTCATTGCTCAGGGTGCTGGGTGCTCAGTGCTCAGGGTGCTGGGTGCTCAGTACTCAGGGTGCTGGGTGCTCAGTACTCAGGGTGCTGGGTGCTCAGTGATCGGGGTGCTGGGTGCTCAGTACTCAGGGTGCTCAGTGCTCGGGGAGCTCTGTGCTCAGTACTCAGGGTGCTGGGTGCTCAGTACTCAGTGCTCGGGGTCCTGGGTGCTCCGTGCTCGGGGTGCTGGGTGCTCAGTGCTCTGGGTGCTTAGTGCTCAGTACTCAGGGTGCTGGGTGCTCAGTACTCAGGGTGCTGGGTGCTCATTCTCGGGGTGCTGGGTGCTCAGTGCTCGGGGTGTTTGGTGCTCAGTACTCAGGGTGCTGGGGGCTCAGTACTCAGGGTGCTGGGTGCTCAGTACTCAGGGTGCGCGGTTCTCAGTATTCAGGGTGCTGGGTGCTCATTCTCGGGGTGCTGGGTGCTCAGTGCTCGGGGTGCTGGGTGCTCAGTACTCAGGGTGCTGGGGGCTCAGTACTCAGGGTGCTGGGTGCTCAGTACTCAGGGTGATCTGTTCTCAGTACTCAGGTTGCTGGGTGCTCAGTGCTCGGGGTGATGGGTGCTCAGTACTCGGGGTGCTCAGTGCTCAGTACTCAGGGTGCTGGGTGCTCAGTACTCAGGGTGCTGGGTGCTCAGTGCTCGGGGTGCTCGGTGCTCAGTACTCGGGGTGCTGGGTACTCAGTACTCGGGGTGCTGGGTGCTCAGTGCTCAGGGTGCTGGGTGCTCAGTGCTCGGGGTGCTGGGTGCTAAGTGCTGAGGGTGGTGCTGGGTGCTCAGTACTCAGGGTGCTGGGTGCTCAGTACTAAGGGTGCTGGGTGCTCAGTACTCAGGGTTCTCGGTGCTCAGTACTCAGGGTGCTGGGTGCTCAGTGCTCAGGGTGCTGGGTACTCAGTACTCAGGGTGCTGGGTACTCAGTACTCAGGGTGCTGTTTGCTCAGTGCTCAGTGTGCTTGGTGCTCAGTGCTCAGGGTGCTGGGTGATCAGTACTCAGGGTGCTGGGTGCTCAGTGCTCAGGGTGATCGGTGCTCTGTACTCAGGGTGCTCAGTACTCAGGGTGCTGGCTGCTCAGTGCTCGCTGTGCTGGGTGCTCAGTACTCGGGGAGCTGGGTGCTCTGTACTCAGGGTGCTGGGTGCTCAGTGCTCGGGGTCCTGGGTGCTCAGTGCTCAGGGTGATCGGTGCTCAGTACTCAGGGTGCTGGGTGCTCAGTGCTCAGGGTGCTGGGTACTCAGTCCTCAGGGTGCTCAGTGCTCAGGGTGCTGGGTGCTCAGTGCTCGGGGTGCTCGGTGCTCAGTACTCAGGGTGCTGAGTGCTCAGTACTCAGGTTGCTGGGTGCTCAGTTCTCATGGTGCTGGGTGCTCAGTACTCAGGGGGCTGGGTGCTCAGTGCTCAGGGTGCTGGGTGCTCAGTGCTCAGGGTGCTGGGTGCTCAGTGCTCGGGGTGCTGGGTGCTCAGTGCTCAGTGCTCAGTTTGTTGGGTGCTCAGTGCTCAGGGTGCTGGGTGCTCAGTACTCAGGGTCCTGGGTGCTCAGTACTCAGGGTGCTGGGTGCTCAGTGCTCAGGGTGCTGGGTGCTCAGGACTCTGGGTGTTGGGTGCTCAGTACTCAGGGTGCTGGGTGCTCAGTGCTCGGGGTGCTGGGTGCTCAGTGCTCGGGGTGCTGGGTGCTCAGTACTCAGGTTGCCGGGTGCTCAGTATTCAGGGTGCTGGGTGCTCAGTGCTCGGGGTGCTCGGTGCTCAGTACTCAAGGTGCTGGGTGCTCAGTGCTCAGGGTGCTGTGCGCTCAGTCCTCGGGGTGCTCCATGCTCAGTGCTCAGAGTGCTGGGTGCTCAGTACTCAGGGTGCTCGGTGCTCAGTACTCAGGGTTCTCAGTGCTCAGGGTGCTGGGTGCTCAGTACTCAGGGTGCTCAGTGCTCAGTACTCGGGGTGCTGGGTGCTCAGTACTCAGGGTGCTCAGTGCTCAGTACTCAGGGTGCTGGGTGCTCAGTGCTCAGTGTGCTCAGTGCTCAGTGCTCGGGGTGCTGGGTGCTCAGTGCTGGGGGCGCGGGGTGCTCAGTGCTCGAGGTGCTGGTTGCTCAGTACTCAGGGTGCTGTGTGCTCAGTGCTCAGAGTGTTGGGTGCTCAGTGCTCAGTGTGCTCTGTGCTCAGTACTCAGGGTGCTGGGTGCTCAGTGCTCGGGGTGCTGCGTGCTCAGTGCTCAGGGTGCTGGGTGCTCTGTGCTCAGGGTGCTGGGTGCTCAGTACTCAGGGTGCTGGGTGCTCAGTGCTCGGGGTGCTCGGTGCTCAGTAATCAAGGTGCTGGGTGCTCAGTGCTCAGGGTGCCGGGTGCTCAGTCCTCGGGGTGCTCCGTGCTCAGTGATCAGGGTGCTGGGTGCTCAGTACTCAGGGTGCTCGGTGCTCAGTACTCAGGGTTCTCAGTGCTCATTACTCAGGGTGCTGGGTGCTCAGTGCTCAGGGTGCTGGGTGCTCAGTACTCAGGGTGCTCAGTGCTCAGTACTCGGAGTGGTTGGTGCTCAGTACTCAGGGTGCTCAGTGCTCAGTGCTCGGGGTGCTGGGTGCTCAGTGCTCGGGGCGCTGGGTGCTCAGTGATCGGGGTGCTGGGTGCTCAGTACTCAGGGTGCTCAGTGCTCGGGGAGCTCGGTGCTCAGTATTCAGTGCTCGGGGTCCTGGGTGCTCCGTGCTCGGGGTGCTGGGCGCTCTGTGTTCTGGGTGTTTACTGCTCAGTACTCAGGGTGCTGGGTGCTCAGTACTCAGGGTGCTGCGTGCTCATTCTCGGGGTGCTGGGTGCTCAGTGCTCGGGGTGCTGGGTGCTCAGTACTCAGGGTGCTGGGGGCTCAGTACTCAGGGTGCTGGGTGCTCAGTACTCAGGGTGCTCGGTTCTCAGTACTGAGGGTGCTGGGTGCTCATTCTCGGGTTGCTGGGTGCTCAGTGCTCGGGGTGCTGGGTGCTCAGTACTCAGGGTGCTGGTGGCTCAGTACTCAGGGTGCTGGGTGCTCAGTACTCAGGGTGATCTGTTCTCAGTACTCAGGTTGCAGGGTGCTCAGTGCTCGGGGTGCTGGGTGCTCAGTACTCGGGGTGCTCAGTGCTCAGTGCTCAGGGTGCTTCGCGCTCAGTACTCAGGGTGCTGGGTGTTCAGTGCTCGGGGTGCTCGGTGCTCAGTACTCGGGGTGCTGGGTGCTCAGTACTCGGGGTGCTGGGTGCTCAGTGCTCAGGGTGCTTCGTGCTCAGTGCTCGGGGTGCTGGGTGCTCAGTGCTGAGGGTGGTGCTGGGTGCTCAGTACTCAGGGTGCTGGGTGCTCAGTGCTCAGGGTGCTGGGTGCTCAGTACTAAGGGTGCTGGGTGCTCAGTACTCAGGGTGCTGGGTGCTCAGTACTCAGGGTGCTGGGTGCTCAGTGCTCAGGGTGCTGGGTACTCAGTACTCAGGGTGCTGGGTGCTCAGTACTCACTGTGCTGGGTGCTCAGTGCTCAGGGTGCTGGGTGCTCAGTGCTCAGGGTGCTGGGTGCTCAGTACTCAGGGTGCTGGGTGCTCAGTGCTCAGGGTGATCGGTGCTCAGTACTCAGGGTGCTCAGTACTCAGGGTGTTGGGTGCTCAGTGCTCGGGGTGCTGGGTGCTCAGTACTCGGGGTGCTGGGTGCTCTGTACTCAGGGTGCTGGGTGCTCAGTGCTCAGGGTGCTGGGTGCGCAGTCCTCAGGGTGCTCAGTGCTCAGAGTGCTGGGTGCTCAGTGCTCGGGGTGCTCGGTGCTCAGTACTCAGGGTGCTGAGTGCTAAGTACTCAGGATGCTTGGTGCTCAGTACTCATGGTGCTGGGTGCTCAGTACTCAGGGGGCTGGCTGCTCAGTGCTCAGGGTTCTGGGTGCTCAGTGCTCGGGGTGCTGGGTGCTCAGTGCTCGGGGTGATGGGTGCTCAGTGCTCAGTGCTCAGGGTGTTGGGTGCTCAGTGCTCAGTGCTCAGGGTGCTGGGTGCTCAGTACTCAGGGTGCTGGGTGCTCAGTACTCAGCGTGCTGGGTGCTGAGTGCTCAGGGTGTTGGGTGCTCAGTACTCTGGGTGTTGGGTGCTCAGTACTCAGGGTGCTGGGTGCTCAGTGCTCGGGGTGCTGGGTGCTCAGTGCTCGGGGTGCTGTGTGCTCAGTGCTCAGGGTGCTGGGTGCTCAGTACTCAAGGTGCTGGGTGCTCAGTGCTCAGGGTGCTGGGTGCTCAGTCCTCGGGGTGCTCCGTGCTCAGTGCTCAGGGTGCTGGGTGCTCAGTACTCAGGGTGCTCGGTGCTCAGTACTCAGGGTTCTCAGTGCTCAGTGCTCAGGGTGCTGGGTGCTCAGTGCTCAGGGTGCTCAGTGCTCAGTACTCGGGGTGCTGGGTGCTCAGTACTCAGGGTGCTGGGTGCTTAGTACTCAGGGTGCTCCGTGCTCAGTACACAGGGTGCTGGGTCCTCAGTGCTCGGGGTTGTGGGTGCTCAGTGCTCAGTACTCAGGGTGCTGGGTGCTCAGTGCTCGGGGTGCTGGGTGCTCAGTACTCAGCGTGCTGGGTGCTCAGTACTCAGGGTGCTGGGTGCTCAGTGCTCAGGGTGCTGGGTGCTCAGTTCTCAGGGTGCTGGGTGCTCAGTGATCGGGGTGCTGGGTGCTCAGTACTCAGGGTGCTCAGTGCTCAGTACTCAGTGCTCGGGGTCCTGGGTGCTCCGTGCTCGGGGTGCTGGGTGCTCAGTGCTCTGGGTGCTTAGTGCTCAGTACTCAGGGTGCTGGGTGCTCAGTACTCAGGGTGCTGGGTGCTCATTTTCGGGGTGCTGGGTGCTCAGTGCTCGGGGTGCTGGGTGCTCAGTACTCAGTGTGCTGGGGGCTCAGTACTCAGGGTGCTGGGTGCTCAGTACTCAGGGTGCTCGGTTCTCAGTACTCAGGGTGTTGGGTGCTCATTCTCGGGGTGCTGGGGGCTCAGTACTCAGGGTGCTGGGTGCTCAGTACTCAGGGTGCTGGGTGCTCAGTACTCGGGGTGCTCAGTGCTCAGTACTCAGGGTGCTGGGTGCTCAGTACTCAGGGTGCTGGGTGTTCAGTGCTCGGGGTGCTCGGTGCTCAGTACTCGAGGTGCTGGGTGCGCAGTACTCGGGGTGCTGGGTGCTCAGTGCTCTGGGTGCTGGGTGCTCAGTGCTCGGGGTGCTGGGTGCTCAGTGCTGAGGGTGGTGCTGGGTGCTCAGTACTCAGGGTGCTGGGTGCTCAGTGCTCAGGGTGCTGGGTGCTCAGTACTCAGGGTGCTCAGTGCTCAGTACTCAGGGTGCTGGGTGCTCAGTGCTCAGTGTGCTCAGTGCTCAGTGCTCGGGGTGCTGGGTGCTCAGTGCTCAGGGCGCTGGGTGCTTAGTGCACGAGGTGCTGGTTGCTCAGTACTCAGGGTGCTGTGTGCTCAGTGCTCAGTACTCAGCGTGCTGGGTGCTCAGTGCTCAGAGTTTTGGGTGCTCAGTGCTCAGGGTGCTCTGTGCTCAGTACTCAGGGTGCTGGGTGCTCAGTGCTCGGGGTGCTGCGTGCTCAGTGCTCAGGGTGCTGGGTGCTCTGTGCTCAGGGTGCAGGGTGCTCAGTACTCAGGGTGCTGGGTGCTCAGTGCTCGGGGTGCTCGGTGCTCAGTACTCAAGGTGCTGGGTGCTCAGTGCTCAGGGTGCCGGGTGCTCAGTCCTCAGGGTGCTCCGTGGTCAGTGATCAGGGTGCTGGGTGCTCAGTACTCAGGGTGCTCGGTGCTCAGTACTCAGGGTTCTCAGTGCTCATTACTCAGGGTGCTGGGTGCTCAGTGCTCAGGGTGCTGGGTGCTCAGTACTCAGGGTGCTCAGTGCTCAGTACTCGGAGTGCTTGGTGCTCAGTACTCAGGGTGCTCAGTGCTCAGTACTCGGGGTGCTGTTTGCTCAGTGCTCAGGGTGCTGGGTGCTCAGTGCTCGGGGCGCTGGGTGCTCAGTGATCGGGGTGCTGGGTGCTCAGTACTCAGGGTGCTCAGTGCTCGGGGAGCTCGGTGCTCAGTACTCAGGGTGCTGGGTGCTCAGTACTCAGTGCTCGGGGTCCTGGGTGCTCCGTGCTCGGGGTGCTGGGCGCTCAGTGCTCTGGGTGTTTAGTGCTCAGTACTCAGGGTGCTGGGTGCTCAGTACTCAGGGTGCTGGGTGCTCATTCTCGGGGTGCTGGGTGCTCAGTGCTCGGTGTGCTGGGTGCTCAGTACTCAGGGTGCTGGGGGCTCAGTACTCAGGGTGCTGGGTGCTCAGTACTCAGGGTGATCTGTTCTCAGTACTCAGGGTGCTGGGTGTTCAGTGCTCGGGGTGCTCGGTGCTCAGTACTCGGGGTGCTGGGTGCGCAGTACTCGGGGTGCTGGGTGCTCAGTGCTCGGGGTGCTGGGTGCTCAGTGCTGAGGGTGGTGCTGGGTGCTCAGTACTCAGGGTGCTGGGTGCTCAGTGCTCAGGGTGCTGGGTGCTCAGTACTAAGGGTGCTGGGTGCTCAGTACTCAGGGTGCTCGGTGCTCAGTACTCAGGGTGCTGAGTGCTCAGTGCTCAGGGTGCTGGGTACTCAGTACTCAGGGTGCTGGGTGCTCAGTACTCACTGTGCTGGGTGCTCAGTGCTCAGGGTGCTGGGTGCTCAGTGCTCAGGGTGCTGGCTGCTCAGTACTCAGGGTGCTGGGTGCTCAGTGCTCAGGGTGATCGGTGCTCAGTACTCAGGATGCTCAGTACTCAGGGTGCTGGGTGCTCAGTGCTCAGGGTGCTGGGTGCTCAGTACTCGGGGTGCTGGATGCTCTGTACTCAGGGTGCTGGGTGCTCAGTGCTCGGGGTCCTGGGTGCTCAGTGCTCAGGGTGATCGGTGCTCAGTACTCTGGGGGCTCGGTGCTCAGTGCTCAGGGTGCTGGGTGCTCAGTCCTCAGGGTGCTCAGTGCTCAGGGTGCTGGGTGCTCAGTGCTCGGGGTGCTCAGTGCTCAGTACTCAGGGAGCTGAGTGCTCAGTACTCAGGGTGCTGGGTGCTCAGTACTCATGGTGCTGGGTGCTCAGTACTCAGGGGGCTGGGTGCTCAGTGCTCAGGGTGCTGGGTGCTCAGTGCTCAGGGTGCTAGGTGCTCAGTGCTCGGGGCGCTGGGTGCTCAGTGCTCTGGGTGCTTAGTGCTCAGTACTTAGGGTGCTGGGTGCTCAGTGCTCAGTGCTCAGGGTGCTGGTTGTTCAGTACTCAGGGTGCTGGGTGCTCAGTACTCAGGGTGCTGGGTGCTCAGTGCTCAGGGTGCTGGGTGCTCAGTACTTAGGGTGCTGGGTGCTCTGTGCTCAGTACTCAGGGTGCTGGGTGCTCAGTACTCAGTGCTCAGGGTCCTGGGTGCTCCGTGCTCGGGGTGCTGGGTGCTCAGTGGTCTGGGTGCTTAGTGCTCAGTACTCAGGGTGCTGGGTGCTCAGTACTCAGGGTGCTGGGTGCTCATTCTCGGGGTGCTGGGTGCTCAGTGCTCGGGGTGCTGGGTGCTCAGTACTCAGGGTGCTGGGGGCTCAGTACTCAGGGTGCTGGGTGCTCAGTACTCAGGGTGCTGGGTGCTCAGTACTCAGGGTGCTGGGTGCTCAGTACTCTGGGTGTTGGGTGCTCAGTACACAGGGTGCTGGGTGCTCCGTGCTCGGGGTGCTGGGTGCTCATTGCTCAGGGTGCTGGGTGCTCAGTGCTCAGGGTGCTGGGTGCTCAGTACTCAGGGTGCTGGGTGCTCAGTACACAGGGTGCTGGGTGCTCAGTGATCGGGGTCCTGGGTGCTCAGTACTCAGGGTGCTCAGTGCTCGGGGAGCTCTGTGCTCAGTACTCAGGGTGCTCAGTTCTCGGGGTGCTCGGTGCTCAGTACTCAAGGTGCTGGGTGCTCAGTGCTCAGGTTGCCGGGTGCTCAGTCCTCAGGGTGCTCCGTGCTCAGTGATCAGGGTGCTGGGTGCTCAGTACTCAGGGTGCTCGGTGCTCAGTACTCAGGGTTCTCAGTGCTCATTACTCAGGGTGCTGGGTGCTCAGTGCTCAGGGTGCTGGGTGCTCAGTACTCAGGGTGCTCAGTGCTCAGTACTCGGAGTGCTTGGTGCTCAGTACTCAGGGTGCTCAGTGCTCAGTACTCGGGGTGCTGTTTGCTCAGTGCTCAGGGTGCTCAGTGCTCAGTGCTCGGGGTGCTGGGTGCTCAGTGCTCGGGGCGCTGGGTGCTCAGTGATCGGGGTGCTGGGTGCTCAGTACTCAGGGTGCTCAGTGCTCGGGGAGCTCGGTGCTCAGTACTCAGGGTGCTGGGTGCTCAGTACTCAGTGCTCGGGGTCCTGGGTGCTCCGTGCTCGGGGTGCTGGGCGCTCAGTGCTCTGGGTGTTTAGTGCTCAGTACTCAGGGTGCTGGGTGCTCAGTACTCAGGGTGCTGGGTGCTCATTCTCGGGGTGCTGGGTGCTCAGTGCTCGGGGTGCTGGGTGCTCAGTACTCAGGGTGCTGGGGGCTCAGTACTCAGGGTGCTGGGTGCTCAGTACTCAGGGTGCTCGGTTCTCAGTACTGAGGGTGCTGGGTGCTCATTCTCGCGGTGATGAGTGCTCAGTGCTCGGGGTGCTGGGTGCTCAGTACTCAGGGTGCTGGTGGCTCAGTACTCCGGGTGCTGGGTGCTCAGTACTCAGGGTGATCTGTTCTCAGTACTCAGGTTGCAGGGTGCTCAGTGCTCGGGGTGCTGGGTGCTCAGTACTCAGGGTGCTCAGTGCTCAGTTCTCAGGGTGCTGGGTGCTCAGTACTCAGGGTGCTGGGTGTTCAGTGCTCGGGGTGCTCGGTGCTCAGTACTCGGGGTGCTGGGTGCTCAGTACTCGGGGTGCTGGGTGCTCAGTGCTCAGGGTGCTGGGTGCTCAGTGCTCGGGGTGCTGGGTGCTCAGTGCTGAGGGTGGTGCTGGGTGCTCAGTACTCAGGGTGCTGGGTGCTCAGTGCTCAGGGTGCTGGGTGCTCAGTACTAAGGGTGCTGGATGCTCAGTACTCAGGGTGCTGGGTGCTCAGTACTCAGGGTGCTGGGTGCTCAGTGCTCAGGGTGCTGGGTACTCAGTACTCAGGGTGCTGGGTGCTCAGTACTCACTGTGCTGGGTGCTCAGTGCTCAGGGTGCTGGGTGCTCAGTGCTCAGGGTGCTGGGTGCTCAGTACTCAGGGTGCTGGGTGCTCAGTGCTCAGGGTGATCGGTGCTCAGTACTCAGGGTGCTCAGTAATCAGGGTGCTGGGTGCTCAGTGCTCGGGGTGCTGGGTGCTCAGTACTCGGTGTGCTGGGTGCTCTGTACTCAGGGTGCTGGGTGCTCAGTGCTCGGGGTCCTGGGTGCTCAGTATCAGGGTGCTGGATGCTCAGTGCTCAGGGGGCTGGGTGCGCAGTCCTCAGGGTGCTCAGTGCTCAGAGTGCTGGGTGCTCAGTGCTCGGGGTGCTCGGTGCTCAGTACTCAGGGTGCTGAGTGCTCAGTACTCAGGATGCTGGGTGCTCAGTACTCATGGTGCTGGGTGCTCAGTACTCAGGGGGCTGGCTGCTCAGTGCTCAGGGTGCTGGGTGCTCAGTGCTCAGGGTTCTGGGTGCTCAGTGCTCGGGGTGCTGGGTGCTCAGTGCTCGGGGTGTTGGGTGCTCAGTGCTCAGTGCTCAGGGTGCTGGGTGCTCAGTACTCTGGGTGTTTGGTGCTCAGTACTCAGGGTGCTGGGTGCTCAGTGCTCGGGGTGCTGGGTGCTCAGTGCTCGGGGTGCTGTGTGCTCAGTGCTCAGGGTGCTGGGTGCTCAGTACTCAAGGTGCTGGGTGCTCAGTGCTCAGGGTGCTGGGTGCTCAGTCCTCGGGGTGCTCCGTGCTCAGTGCTCAGGGTGCTGGGTGCTCAGTACTCAGGGTGCTCGGTGCTCAGTACTCAGGGTTCTCAGTGCTCAGTGCTCAGGGTGCTGGGTGATCAGTTCTCAGGGTGCTCAGTGCTCAGTACTCGGGGTGCTGGGTGCTCAGTACTCAGGGTGCTGGGTGCTTAGTACTCAGGGTGCTCAGTGCTCAGTACACAGTGTGCTGGGTCCTCAGTGCTCGGGGTGCTGGGTGCTCAGTGCTCAGTACTCAGGGTGCTGGGTGCTCAGTGCTCGGGGTGCTGGGTGCTCAGTACTCAGCGTGCTGGGTGCTCAGTACTCAGGGTGCTGGGTGCTCAGTGCTCAGGGTGCTGGGTGCTCAGTGCTCAGGGTGCTGGGTGCTCAGTGATCGGGGTGCTGGGTGCTCAGTACTCAGGGTGCTCAGTGCTCAGTACTCAGTGCTCGGGGTCCTGGGTGCTCCGTGCTCGGGGTGCTGGGTGCTCAGTGCTCTGGGTGCTTAGTGCTCAGTACTCAGGGTGCTGGGTGCTCAGTACTCAGGGTGCTGGGTGCTCATTCTCGGGGTGCTGGGTGCTCAGTGCTCAGGGTGCTGGGTGCTCAGTACTCAGGGTGCTGGGGGCTCAGTACTCAGGGTGCTAGGTGCTCAGTACTCAGGGTGCTCGGTTCTCAGTACTCAGGGTGTTGGGTGCTCATTCTCGGGGTCCTTATTGCTCAGTTCTCGGGGTGCTGGGTGCTCAGTAATCATTGTGCTGGGGGCTCAGTACTCAGGGTGCTGGGTGCTCAGTACTCAGGGTGATCTGTTCTCAGTACTCAGGTTGCTGGGTGCTCAGTGCTCGGGGTGCTGGGTGCTCAGTACTCGGGGTGCTCAGTGCTCAGTACTCAGGGTGCTGGGTGGTCAGTACTCAGGGTGCTGGGTGTTCAGTGCTCGGGGTGCTCGGTGCTCAGTACTCGGGGTGCTGGGTGCGCAGTACTCGGGGTGCTGGGTGCTCAGTGCTCTGGGTGCTGGGTGCTCAGTGCTCGGGGTGCTGGGTGCTCAGTGCTGAGGGTGGTGCTGGGTGCTCAGTACTCAGGGTGCTGGGTGCTCAGTGCTCAGGGTGCTGGGTGCTCAGTACTAAGGGTGCTGGGTGCTCAGTACTCAGGGTGCTCGGTGCTCAGTACTCAGGGTGCTGAGTGCTCAGTGCTCAGGGTGCTGGGTACTCAGTGCTCAATGTGCTGGGTGCTCAGTGCTCAGGGTGCTGGGTGCTCAGTACTAAGGGTGCTGGGTGCTCAGTACTCAGTGTGCTGGGTGCTCAGTACTCACTGTGCTGGATGCTCAGTGCTCAGGGTGCTGGGTGCTCAGTGCTCAGGGTGCTGGGTGCTCAGTACTCAGGGTGCTGGGTGCTCAGTGCTCAGGGTGATCGGTGCTCAGTACTCAGGATGCTCAGTACTCAGGGTGCTGGGTGCTCAGTGCTCGGGGTGCTGGGTGCTCAGTACTCGGGTTGCTGGATGCTCTGTACTCAGGGTGCTGGGTGCTCAGTGCTCGGGGTCCTGGGTGCTCAGTGCTCAGGGTGATCGGTGCTCAGTACTCAGGGTGCTGGGTGCTCAGTGCTCAGGGTGCTGGGTGCTCAGTCCTCAGGGTGCTCAGTGCTCAGGGTGCTGGGTGCTCAGTGCTCGGGGTGCTCGGTGCTCAGTACTCAGGGTGCTGAGTGCTCAGTACTCAGGGTGCTGGGTGCTCAGTACTCATGGTGCTGGGTGCTCAGTACTCAGGGGGCTGGGTGCTCAGTGCTCAGGGTGCTGGGTGCTCAGTGCTCAGGGTGCTAGGTGCTCAGTGCTCGGGGCGCTGGGTGCTCAGTGCTCTGGGTGCTTATTGCTCAGTACTCAGGGTGCTGGGTGCTCAGTGCTCAGTGCTCAGTGTGCTGGTTGTTCAGTACTCAGGGTGCTGGGTGCTCAGTACTCAGGGTGCTGGGTGCTCAGTGCTCAGGGTGCTGGGTGCTCAGTATTCTGGGTGTTGGGTGCTCAGTACACAGGGTGCTGGGTGCTCCGTGCTCGGGGTGCTGGGTGCTCATTGCTCAGGGTGCTGGGTGCTCAGTGCTCAGGGTGTTGGGTGCTCAGTACTCAGGGTGCTGGGTGCTCAGTACTCAGGGTGCTGGGTGCTCAGTGATCGGGGTGCTGGGTGCTCAGTACTCAGGGTGCTCAGTGCTCGGGGAGCTCTGTGCTCAGTACTCAGGGTGCTGGGTGCTCAGTACTCAGTGCTCAGGGTCCTGGGTGCTCCGTGCTCGGGGTGCTGGGTGCTCAGTGCTCTGGGTGCTTAGTGCTCAGTACTCAGGGTGCTGGGTGCTCAGTACTCAGGGTGCTGGCTGCTCATTCTCGGGGTGCTGGGTGCTCAGTGCTCGGGGTGATGGGAGCTCAGTACTCAGGGTGCTGGGGGCTCAGTACTCAGGGTGCTGGGTGCTCAGTACTCAGGGTGCTGGGTGCTCAGTACTCAGGGTGCTGGGTGCTCAGTACTCTGGGTGTTGGGTGCTCAGTACACTGGGTCCTGGGTGCTCCGTGCTCGGGGTGCTGGGTGCTCATTGCTCAGGGTGCTGGGTGCTCAGTTCTCAGGGTGCTGGGTGCTCTGTACTCAGGGTGCTGGGTGCTCAGTACTCAGGGTGCTGGGTGCTCAGTGATCGGGGTGCTGGGTGCTCAGTACTCAGGGTGCTCAGTGCTCGGGGAGCTCTGTGCTCAGTACTCAGGGTGCTGGGTGCTCAGTACTCAGTGCTCCTGGTCCTGGGTGCTCCGTGCTCGGGGTGCTGGGTGCTCAGTGCTCTGGGTGCTTAGTGCTCAGTACTCAGGGTGCTGGGTGCTCAGTACTCAGGGTGCTGGGTTCTCATTCTCGGGGTGCTGGGTGCTCAGTGCTCGGGGTGCTTGGTGCTCAGTACTCAAGGTGCTGGGGGCTCAGTACTCAGGGTGCTGGGTGCTCAGTACTCCGGGTGCTGGGTGCTCAGTGCTCAGGGTGCTGGGTGCTCAGTGCTCGGGGTGCTGGGTGCTCAGTGCTGAGGGTGGTGCTGGGTGCTCAGTACTCAGGGTGCTGGGTGCTCAGTGCTTAGGGTGCTGGGTGCTCAGTACTAAGGGTGCTGGTAGCTCAGTACTCAGGGTGCTCGGTGCTCAGTACTCAGGGTGCTGGGTACTCAGTACTCAGGGTGCTGTTTGCTCAGTGCTCAGGGTGCTTGGTGCTCAGTGCTCAGGTTGCTGGGTGCTCAGTACTCAGGGTGCTGGGTGCTCAGTGCTCAGGGTGATCGGTGCTCCGTACTCAGGGTGCTCAGTACTCAGGGTGCTGGCTGCTCAGTGCTCGCTGTGCTGGGTGCTCAGTACTCGGGGAGCTGGGTGCTCTGTACTCAGGGTGCTGGGTGCTCAGTGCTCGGGGTCCTGGGTGCTCAGTGCTCAGGGTGCTGGATGCTCAGTACTCAGGGTGCTGGGTGCTCAGTGCTCAGGGTGCTGGGTACTCAGTCCTCAGGGTGCTCAGTGCTCAGGGTGCTGGGTGCTCAGTGCTCGGGGTGCTCGGTGCTCAGTACTCAGGGTGCTGAGTGCTCAGTACTCAGGGTGCTGGGTGCTCAGTTCTCATGGTGCTGGGTGCTCAGTACTCAGGGTGCTGGGTGCTCAGTGCTCAGGGTGCTGGGTGTTCAGTGCTCAGGGTGCTGGGTGCTCAGTGCTCGGGGTGCTGAGTGCTCAGTGCTCGGGGTGCTGGGTGCTCAGTGCTCAGTGCTCAGTTTGTTGGGTGCTCAGTGCTCAGTGCTCGGGGTGCTGGGTGCTCAGTACTCAGGGTGCTGGGGGCTCAGTACTCAGGGTGCTGGGTGCTCAGTACTCAGGGTGATCTGTTCTCAGTACTCAGGTTGCTGGGTGCTCAGTGCTTGGGGTGATGTATGCTCAGTACTCGGGGTACTCAGTGCTCAGTACTCAGGGTGCTGGGTGCTCAGTACTCAGGGTGCTGGGTGCTTAGTGCTCGGGGTGCTCGGTGCTCAGTACTCGGGGTGCTGGGTGCTCAGTACTCGGGGTGCTGGGTGCTCAGTGCTCAGGGTGCTGGGAGCTCAGTGCTCGGGGTGCTGGGTGCTCAGTGCTGAGGGTGGTGCTGGGTGCTCAGTACTCAGGGTGCTGGGTGCTCAGTGCTCAGGGTGCTGGGTGCTCAGTACTAAGGGTGCTGGGTGCTCAGTACTCAGGGTGCTCGGTGCTCAGTACTCAGGGTGCTGGGTGCTCAGTGCTCAGGGTGCTGGGTACTCAGTACTCAGGGTGCTGGGTACTCAGTACTCAGGGTGCTGTTTGCTCAGTGCTCAGGGTGCTTGGTGCTCAGTGCTCAGGGTGCTGGGTGCTCAGTACTCAGGGTGCTGGGTGCTCAGTGCTCAGGGTGATCGGTGCTCCGTACTCAGGGTGCTCAGTACTCAGGGTGCTGGCTGCTCAGTGCTCGCTGTGCTGGGTGCTCAGTACTCGGGGAGCTGGGTTCTCTGTACTCAGGGTGCTGGGTGCTCAGTGCTCGGGGTCCTGGGTGCTCAGTGCTCAGGGTGATCGGTGCTCAGTACTCAGGGTGCTGGGTGCTCAGTGCTCAGGGTGCTGGGTACTCAGTCCTCAGGGTGCTCAGTGCTCAGGGTGCTGGGTGCTCAGTGCTCGGGGTGCTCGGTGCTCAGTCCTCGGGGTGCTCCGTGCTCAGTGATCAGGGTGCTGGGTGCTCAGTACTCAGGGTGCTCGGTGCTCAGTACTCAGGGATCTCAGTGCTCATTACTCAGGGTGCTGGGAGCTCAGTGCTCAGGGTGCTGGGTGCTCAGTACTCAGGGTGCTCAGTGCTCAGTACTCGGAGTGCTTGGTGCTCAGTACTCAGGGTGCTCAGTGCTCAGTACTCGGGGTGCTGTTTGCTCAGTGCTCAGGGTGCTCAGTGCTCAGTGCTCGGGGTGCTGGGTGCTCAGTGCTCGGGGCGCTGGGTGCTCAGTGCTCGGGGTGCTGGGTGCTCAGTACTCGGGGTGCTGGGTGCTCAGTAATCAGGGTGCTCAGTGCTCAGTACTCAGTGCTCAGGGTGCTCAGTGCTCAGTGCTCGGGGTGCTGGGTGCTCAGTGCTCGGGGCGCTGGGTGCTCAGTGCTCGGGGTGCTGGGTGCTCAGTACCCGGGTGCTGGGTGCTCAGTACTCTGGGTGTTGGGTGCTCAGTACTCAGGGTGCTGGGTGCTACGTGCTCGGGGTGCTGGGTGCTCAGTACTCAGGGTGCTGTGTGCTCAGTACTCAGGGTGCTGGGTGCTTAGTGCTCGAGGTGCTCGGTGCTCAGTACTCAAGGTGCTGGGTGCTCAGTTCTAAGGGTGCTGGGTGCTCAGTCCTCGGGGTACTCCATGCTCAGGGTGCTGGGTGCTCAGTGCTCAGGGTGCTGGGTGCTCAGTGCTCGGGGTGCTAGGTGCTGAGTGCTCAGGGTGCTGGGTGCTCAGTGCTCGGGGTGCTCGGTGCTCAGTGCTCAGGGTCCTGGGTGCTCAGTACTCAGGGTGCTCAGTGCTCGGGGAGCTCGGTGCTCAGTGATCGGGGTGCTGGGTGCTCAGTACTCAGGGTGCTCAGTGCTCGGGGAGCTCGGTGCTCAGTACTCAGGGTGCTGGGTGCTCAGTACTCAGTGCTCGGGGTCCTGGGTGCTCCGTGCTCGGGGTGCTGGGCGCTCAGTGCTCGGGGTGCTTAGTGCTCAGTACTCAGGGTGCTGGGTGCTCAGTACTCAGGGTGCTGGGTGCTCATTCTCGGGGTGCTGTTTGCTCAGTGCTCAGGGTGCTGGGTGCTCAGTGCTCGGGGTGCTGGGTGCTCAGTGCTGAGGGTGGTGCTGGGTGCTCAGTACTCAGGGTGCTGGGTGCTCAGTACTCAGGGTGATCTGTTCTCAGTACTCAGGTTGCTGGGTGCTCAGTGCTCGGGGTGATGGGTGCTCAGTACTCGGGGTGCTCAGTGCTCAGTACTCAGGGTGCTGGGTGCTCAGTACTCAGGGGGCTGGGTGCTCAGTGCTCGGGGTGCTCGGTGCTCAGTACTCGGGGTGCTGGGTGCTCAGTACTCCGGGTGCTGGGTGCTCAGTGCTCGGGGTGATGGGTGCTCAGTACTCGGGGTGCTCAGTGCTCAGTACTCAGGGTGCTGGGTGCTCAGTACTCAGGGTGCTGGGTGCTCAGTGCTCGGGGTGCTCGGTGCTCAGTACTCGGGGTGCTGGGTGCTCAGTACTCCGGGTGCTCGGTGCTCAGTGCTTAGGGTGCTGGGTGCTCAGTACTAAGGGTGCTGGGTGCTCAGTACTCAGGGTGCTCGGTGCTCAGTACTCAGGGTGCTGGGTACTCAGTACTCAGGGTGCTGTTTGCTCAGTGCTCAGGGTGCTTGGTGCTCAGTGCTCAGGGTGCTGGGTGCTCAGTACTCAGGGTGCTGGGTGCTCAGTGCTCAGGGTGATCGGTGCTCCGTACTCAGGGTGCTCAGTACTCAGGGTGCTGGCTGCTCAGTGCTCGCTGTGCTGGGTGCTCAGTACTCGGGGAGCTGGGTGCTCTGTACTCAGGGTGCTGGGTGCTCAGTGCTCGGGGTCCTGGGTGCTCAGTGCTCAGGGTGATCGGTGCTCAGTACTCAGGGTGCTGGGTGCTCAGTGCTCAGGGTGCTGGGTACTCAGTCCTCAGGGTGCTCAGTGCTCAGGGTGCTGGGTGCTCAGTGCTCGGGGTGCTCGGTGCTCAGTACTCAGGGTGCTGAGTGCTCAGTACTCAGGGTGCTGGGTGCTCAGTTCTCATGGTGCTGGGTGCTCAGTACTCAGGGTGCTGGGTGCTCAGTGCTCAGGGTGCTGGGTGTTCAGTGCTCAGGGTGCTGGGTGCTCAGTGCTCGGGGTGCTGAGTGCTCAGTGCTCGGGGTGCTGGGTGCTCAGTGCTCAGTGCTCAGTTTGTTGGGTGCTCAGTGCTCAGTGCTCGGGGTGCTGGGTGCTCAGTACTCAGGGTGCTCGGTTCTCAGTACTCAGGGTGTTGGGTGCTCATTCTCGGGGTCCTTATTGCTCAGTTCTCGGGGTGCTGGGTGCTCAGTAATCATTGTGCTGGGGGCTCAGTACTCAGGGTGCTGGGTGCTCAGTACTCAGGGTGATCTGTTCTCAGTACTCAGGTTGCTGGGTGCTCAGTGCTCGGGGTGCTGGGTGCTCAGTACTCGGGGTGCTCAGTGCTCAGTACTCAGGGTGCTGGGTGGTCAGTACTCAGGGTGCTGGGTGTTCAGTGCTCGGGGTGCTCGGTGCTCAGTACTCGGGGTGCTGGGTGCGCAGTACTCGGGGTGCTGGGTGCTCAGTGCTCTGGGTGCTGGGTGCTCAGTGCTCGGGGTGCTGGGTGCTCAGTGCTGAGGGTGGTGCTGGGTGCTCAGTACTCAGGGTGCTGGGTGCTCAGTGCTCAGGGTGCTGGGTGCTCAGTACTAAGGGTGCTGGGTGCTCAGTACTCAGGGTGCTCGGTGCTCAGTACTCAGGGTGCTGAGTGCTCAGTGCTCAGGGTGCTGGGTACTCAGTGCTCAATGTGCTGGGTGCTCAGTGCTCAGGGTGCTGGGTGCTCAGTACTAAGGGTGCTGGGTGCTCAGTACTCAGTGTGCTGGGTGCTCAGTACTCACTGTGCTGGATGCTCAGTGCTCAGGGTGCTGGGTGCTCAGTGCTCAGGGTGCTGGGTGCTCAGTACTCAGGGTGCTGGGTGCTCAGTGCTCAGGGTGATCGGTGCTCAGTACTCAGGATGCTCAGTACTCAGGGTGCTGGGTGCTCAGTGCTCGGGGTGCTGGGTGCTCAGTACTCGGGTTGCTGGATGCTCTGTACTCAGGGTGCTGGGTGCTCAGTGCTCGGGGTCCTGGGTGCTCAGTGCTCAGGGTGATCGGTGCTCAGTACTCAGGGTGCTGGGTGCTCAGTGCTCAGGGTGCTGGGTGCTCAGTCCTCAGGGTGCTCAGTGCTCAGGGTGCTGGGTGCTCAGTGCTCGGGGTGCTCGGTGCTCAGTACTCAGGGTGCTGAGTGCTCAGTACTCAGGGTGCTGGGTGCTCAGTACTCATGGTGCTGGGTGCTCAGTACTCAGGGGGCTGGGTGCTCAGTGCTCAGGGTGCTGGGTGCTCAGTGCTCAGGGTGCTAGGTGCTCAGTGCTCGGGGCGCTGGGTGCTCAGTGCTCTGGGTGCTTATTGCTCAGTACTCAGGGTGCTGGGTGCTCAGTGCTCAGTGCTCAGTGTGCTGGTTGTTCAGTACTCAGGGTGCTGGGTGCTCAGTACTCAGGGTGCTGGGTGCTCAGTGCTCAGGGTGCTGGGTGCTCAGTATTCTGGGTGTTGGGTGCTCAGTACACAGGGTGCTGGGTGCTCCGTGCTCGGGGTGCTGGGTGCTCATTGCTCAGGGTGCTGGGTGCTCAGTGCTCAGGGTGTTGGGTGCTCAGTACTCAGGGTGCTGGGTGCTCAGTACTCAGGGTGCTGGGTGCTCAGTGATCGGGGTGCTGGGTGCTCAGTACTCAGGGTGCTCAGTGCTCGGGGAGCTCTGTGCTCAGTACTCAGGGTGCTGGGTGCTCAGTACTCAGTGCTCAGGGTCCTGGGTGCTCCGTGCTCGGGGTGCTGGGTGCTCAGTGCTCTGGGTGCTTAGTGCTCAGTACTCAGGGTGCTGGGTGCTCAGTACTCAGGGTGCTGGCTGCTCATTCTCGGGGTGCTGGGTGCTCAGTGCTCGGGGTGATGGGAGCTCAGTACTCAGGGTGCTGGGGGCTCAGTACTCAGGGTGCTGGGTGCTCAGTACTCAGGGTGCTGGGTGCTCAGTACTCAGGGTGCTGGGTGCTCAGTACTCTGGGTGTTGGGTGCTCAGTACACTGGGTCCTGGGTGCTCCGTGCTCGGGGTGCTGGGTGCTCATTGCTCAGGGTGCTGGGTGCTCAGTTCTCAGGGTGCTGGGTGCTCTGTACTCAGGGTGCTGGGTGCTCAGTACTCAGGGTGCTGGGTGCTCAGTGATCGGGGTGCTGGGTGCTCAGTACTCAGGGTGCTCAGTGCTCGGGGAGCTCTGTGCTCAGTACTCAGGGTGCTGGGTGCTCAGTACTCAGTGCTCCTGGTCCTGGGTGCTCCGTGCTCGGGGTGCTGGGTGCTCAGTGCTCTGGGTGCTTAGTGCTCAGTACTCAGGGTGCTGGGTGCTCAGTACTCAGGGTGCTGGGTTCTCATTCTCGGGGTGCTGGGTGCTCAGTGCTCGGGGTGCTTGGTGCTCAGTACTCAAGGTGCTGGGGGCTCAGTACTCAGGGTGCTGGGTGCTCAGTACTCCGGGTGCTGGGTGCTCAGTGCTCAGGGTGCTGGGTGCTCAGTGCTCGGGGTGCTGGGTGCTCAGTGCTGAGGGTGGTGCTGGGTGCTCAGTACTCAGGGTGCTGGGTGCTCAGTGCTTAGGGTGCTGGGTGCTCAGTACTAAGGGTGCTGGTAGCTCAGTACTCAGGGTGCTCGGTGCTCAGTACTCAGGGTGCTGGGTACTCAGTACTCAGGGTGCTGTTTGCTCAGTGCTCAGGGTGCTTGGTGCTCAGTGCTCAGGTTGCTGGGTGCTCAGTACTCAGGGTGCTGGGTGCTCAGTGCTCAGGGTGATCGGTGCTCCGTACTCAGGGTGCTCAGTACTCAGGGTGCTGGCTGCTCAGTGCTCGCTGTGCTGGGTGCTCAGTACTCGGGGAGCTGGGTGCTCTGTACTCAGGGTGCTGGGTGCTCAGTGCTCGGGGTCCTGGGTGCTCAGTGCTCAGGGTGCTGGATGCTCAGTACTCAGGGTGCTGGGTGCTCAGTGCTCAGGGTGCTGGGTACTCAGTCCTCAGGGTGCTCAGTGCTCAGGGTGCTGGGTGCTCAGTGCTCGGGGTGCTCGGTGCTCAGTACTCAGGGTGCTGAGTGCTCAGTACTCAGGGTGCTGGGTGCTCAGTTCTCATGGTGCTGGGTGCTCAGTACTCAGGGTGCTGGGTGCTCAGTGCTCAGGGTGCTGGGTGTTCAGTGCTCAGGGTGCTGGGTGCTCAGTGCTCGGGGTGCTGAGTGCTCAGTGCTCGGGGTGCTGGGTGCTCAGTGCTCAGTGCTCAGTTTGTTGGGTGCTCAGTGCTCAGTGCTCGGGGTGCTGGGTGCTCAGTACTCAGGGTGCTGGGGGCTCAGTACTCAGGGTGCTGGGTGCTCAGTACTCAGGGTGATCTGTTCTCAGTACTCAGGTTGCTGGGTGCTCAGTGCTTGGGGTGATGTATGCTCAGTACTCGGGGTACTCAGTGCTCAGTACTCAGGGTGCTGGGTGCTCAGTACTCAGGGTGCTGGGTGCTTAGTGCTCGGGGTGCTCGGTGCTCAGTACTCGGGGTGCTGGGTGCTCAGTACTCGGGGTGCTGGGTGCTCAGTGCTCAGGGTGCTGGGAGCTCAGTGCTCGGGGTGCTGGGTGCTCAGTGCTGAGGGTGGTGCTGGGTGCTCAGTACTCAGGGTGCTGGGTGCTCAGTGCTCAGGGTGCTGGGTGCTCAGTACTAAGGGTGCTGGGTGCTCAGTACTCAGGGTGCTCGGTGCTCAGTACTCAGGGTGCTGGGTGCTCAGTGCTCAGGGTGCTGGGTACTCAGTACTCAGGGTGCTGGGTACTCAGTACTCAGGGTGCTGTTTGCTCAGTGCTCAGGGTGCTTGGTGCTCAGTGCTCAGGGTGCTGGGTGCTCAGTACTCAGGGTGCTGGGTGCTCAGTGCTCAGGGTGATCGGTGCTCCGTACTCAGGGTGCTCAGTACTCAGGGTGCTGGCTGCTCAGTGCTCGCTGTGCTGGGTGCTCAGTACTCGGGGAGCTGGGTTCTCTGTACTCAGGGTGCTGGGTGCTCAGTGCTCGGGGTCCTGGGTGCTCAGTGCTCAGGGTGATCGGTGCTCAGTACTCAGGGTGCTGGGTGCTCAGTGCTCAGGGTGCTGGGTACTCAGTCCTCAGGGTGCTCAGTGCTCAGGGTGCTGGGTGCTCAGTGCTCGGGGTGCTCGGTGCTCAGTCCTCGGGGTGCTCCGTGCTCAGTGATCAGGGTGCTGGGTGCTCAGTACTCAGGGTGCTCGGTGCTCAGTACTCAGGGATCTCAGTGCTCATTACTCAGGGTGCTGGGAGCTCAGTGCTCAGGGTGCTGGGTGCTCAGTACTCAGGGTGCTCAGTGCTCAGTACTCGGAGTGCTTGGTGCTCAGTACTCAGGGTGCTCAGTGCTCAGTACTCGGGGTGCTGTTTGCTCAGTGCTCAGGGTGCTCAGTGCTCAGTGCTCGGGGTGCTGGGTGCTCAGTGCTCGGGGCGCTGGGTGCTCAGTGCTCGGGGTGCTGGGTGCTCAGTACTCGGGGTGCTGGGTGCTCAGTAATCAGGGTGCTCAGTGCTCAGTACTCAGTGCTCAGGGTGCTCAGTGCTCAGTGCTCGGGGTGCTGGGTGCTCAGTGCTCGGGGCGCTGGGTGCTCAGTGCTCGGGGTGCTGGGTGCTCAGTACCCGGGTGCTGGGTGCTCAGTACTCTGGGTGTTGGGTGCTCAGTACTCAGGGTGCTGGGTGCTACGTGCTCGGGGTGCTGGGTGCTCAGTACTCAGGGTGCTGTGTGCTCAGTACTCAGGGTGCTGGGTGCTTAGTGCTCGAGGTGCTCGGTGCTCAGTACTCAAGGTGCTGGGTGCTCAGTTCTAAGGGTGCTGGGTGCTCAGTCCTCGGGGTACTCCATGCTCAGGGTGCTGGGTGCTCAGTGCTCAGGGTGCTGGGTGCTCAGTGCTCGGGGTGCTAGGTGCTGAGTGCTCAGGGTGCTGGGTGCTCAGTGCTCGGGGTGCTCGGTGCTCAGTGCTCAGGGTCCTGGGTGCTCAGTACTCAGGGTGCTCAGTGCTCGGGGAGCTCGGTGCTCAGTGATCGGGGTGCTGGGTGCTCAGTACTCAGGGTGCTCAGTGCTCGGGGAGCTCGGTGCTCAGTACTCAGGGTGCTGGGTGCTCAGTACTCAGTGCTCGGGGTCCTGGGTGCTCCGTGCTCGGGGTGCTGGGCGCTCAGTGCTCGGGGTGCTTAGTGCTCAGTACTCAGGGTGCTGGGTGCTCAGTACTCAGGGTGCTGGGTGCTCATTCTCGGGGTGCTGTTTGCTCAGTGCTCAGGGTGCTGGGTGCTCAGTGCTCGGGGTGCTGGGTGCTCAGTGCTGAGGGTGGTGCTGGGTGCTCAGTACTCAGGGTGCTGGGTGCTCAGTACTCAGGGTGATCTGTTCTCAGTACTCAGGTTGCTGGGTGCTCAGTGCTCGGGGTGATGGGTGCTCAGTACTCGGGGTGCTCAGTGCTCAGTACTCAGGGTGCTGGGTGCTCAGTACTCAGGGGGCTGGGTGCTCAGTGCTCGGGGTGCTCGGTGCTCAGTACTCGGGGTGCTGGGTGCTCAGTACTCCGGGTGCTGGGTGCTCAGTGCTCGGGGTGATGGGTGCTCAGTACTCGGGGTGCTCAGTGCTCAGTACTCAGGGTGCTGGGTGCTCAGTACTCAGGGTGCTGGGTGCTCAGTGCTCGGGGTGCTCGGTGCTCAGTACTCGGGGTGCTGGGTGCTCAGTACTCCGGGTGCTCGGTGCTCAGTGCTTAGGGTGCTGGGTGCTCAGTACTAAGGGTGCTGGGTGCTCAGTACTCAGGGTGCTCGGTGCTCAGTACTCAGGGTGCTGGGTACTCAGTACTCAGGGTGCTGTTTGCTCAGTGCTCAGGGTGCTTGGTGCTCAGTGCTCAGGGTGCTGGGTGCTCAGTACTCAGGGTGCTGGGTGCTCAGTGCTCAGGGTGATCGGTGCTCCGTACTCAGGGTGCTCAGTACTCAGGGTGCTGGCTGCTCAGTGCTCGCTGTGCTGGGTGCTCAGTACTCGGGGAGCTGGGTGCTCTGTACTCAGGGTGCTGGGTGCTCAGTGCTCGGGGTCCTGGGTGCTCAGTGCTCAGGGTGATCGGTGCTCAGTACTCAGGGTGCTGGGTGCTCAGTGCTCAGGGTGCTGGGTACTCAGTCCTCAGGGTGCTCAGTGCTCAGGGTGCTGGGTGCTCAGTGCTCGGGGTGCTCGGTGCTCAGTACTCAGGGTGCTGAGTGCTCAGTACTCAGGGTGCTGGGTGCTCAGTTCTCATGGTGCTGGGTGCTCAGTACTCAGGGTGCTGGGTGCTCAGTGCTCAGGGTGCTGGGTGTTCAGTGCTCAGGGTGCTGGGTGCTCAGTGCTCGGGGTGCTGAGTGCTCAGTGCTCGGGGTGCTGGGTGCTCAGTGCTCAGTGCTCAGTTTGTTGGGTGCTCAGTGCTCAGTGCTCGGGGTGCTGGGTGCTCAGTACTCAGGGTGCTGGGGGCTCAGTACTCAGGGTGCTGGGTGCTCAGTACTCAGGGTGATCTGTTCTCAGTACTCAGGTTGCTGGGTGCTCAGTGCTTGGGGTGATGGGTGCTCAGTACTCGGGGTACTCAGTGCTCAGTACTCAGGGTGCTGGGTGCTCAGTACTCAGGGTGCTGGGTGCTTAGTGCTCGGGGTGCTCGGTGCTCAGTACTCGGGGTGCTGGGTTCTCAGTACTCGGGGTGCTGGGTGCTCAGTGCTCAGGGTGCTGGGTGCTCAGTGCTCGGGGTGCTGGGTGCTCAGTGCTGAGGGTGGTGCTGGGTGCTCAGTACTCAGGGTGCTGGGTGCTCAGTGCTCAGGGTGCTGGGTGCTCAGTACTAAGGGTGCTGGGTGCTCAGTACTCAGGGTGCTCGGTGCTCAGTACTCAGGGTGCTGGGTGCTCAGTGCTCAGGGTGCTGGGTACTCAGTACTCAGGGTGCTGGGTACTCAGTACTCAGGGTGCTGTTTGCTCAGTGCTCAGGGTGCTTGGTGCTCAGTGCTCAGGGTGCTGGGTGCTCAGTACTCAGGGTGCTGGGTGCTCAGTGCTCAGGGTGATCGGTGCTCCGTACTCAGGGTGCTCAGTACTCAGGGTGCTGGCTGCTCAGTGCTCGCTGTGCTGGGTGCTCAGTACTCGGGGAGCTGGGTGCTCTGTACTCAGGGTGCTGGGTGCTCAGTGCTCGGGGTCCTGGGTGCTCAGTGCTCAGGGTGATCGGTGCTCAGTACTCAGGGTGCTGGGTGCTCAGTGCTCAGGGTGCTGGGTACTCAGTCCTCAGGGTGCTCAGTGCTCAGGGTGCTGGGTGCTCAGTGCTCGGGGTGCTCGGTGCTCAGTCCTCGGGGTGCTCCGTGCTCAGTGATGAGGGTGCTGGGTGCTCAGTACTCAGGGTGCTCGGTGCTCAGTACTCAGGGATCTCAGTGCTCATTACTCAGGGTGCTGGGAGCTCAGTGCTCAGGGTGCTGGGTGCTCAGTACTCAGGGTGCTCAGTGCTCAGTACTCGGAGTGCTTGGTGCTCAGTACTCAGGGTGCTCAGTGCTCAGTACTCGGGGTGCTGTTTGCTCATTGCTCAGGGTGCTCAGTGCTCAGTGCTCGGGGTGCTGGGTGCTCAGTGCTCGGGGCGCTGGGTGCTCAGTGCTCGGGGTGCTGGGTGCTCAGTACTCGGGGTGCTGGGTGCTCAGTACTCAGGGTGCTCAGTGCTCAGTACTCAGTGCTCAGGGTGCTCAGTGCTCAGTGCTCGGGGTGCTGGGTGCTCAGTGCTCGGGGCGCTGGGTGCTCAGTGCTCGGGGTGCTGGGTGCTCAGTACCGGGGTGCTGGGTGCTCAGTACTCTGGGTGTTGGGTGCTCAGTACTCAGGGTGCTGGGTGCTACGTGCTCGGGGTGCTGGGTGCTCAGTACTCAGGGTGCTGTGTGCTCAGTACTCAGGGTGCTGGGTGCTTAGTGCTCGAGGTGCTCGGTGCTCAGTACTCAAGGTGCTGGGTGCTCAGTTCTAAGGGTGCTGGGTGCTCAGTCCTCGGGGTACTCCATGCTCAGGGTGCTGGGTGCTCAGTGCTCAGGGTGCTGGGTGCTCAGTGCTCGGGGTGCTAGGTGCTGAGTGCTCAGGGTGCTGGGTGCTCAGTGCTCGGGGTGCTCGGTGCTCAGTGCTCAGGGTCCTGGGTGCTCAGTACTCAGGGTGCTCAGTGCTCGGGGAGCTCGGTGCTCAGTGATCGGGGTGCTGGGTGCTCAGTACTCAGGGTGCTCAGTGCTCGGGGAGCTCGGTGCTCAGTACTCAGGGTGCTGGGTGCTCAGTACTCAGTGCTCGGGGTCCTGGGTGCTCCATGCTCGGGGTGCTGGGCGCTCAGTGCTCGGGGTGCTTAGTGCTCAGTACTCAGGGTGCTGGGTGCTCAGTACTCAGGGTGCTGGGTGCTCATTCTCGGGGTGCTGTTTGCTCAGTGCTCGGGGTGCTGGGTGCTCAGTACTCAGGGTGCTCGGGGCTCAGTACTCAGGGTGCTGGGTGCTCAGTACTCAGGGTGCTCGGTTCTCAGTACTCAGGGTGCTGGGTGCTCATTATCGGGGTGCTGGGTGCTCAGTGCTCGGGGTGCTGGGTGCTCAGTACTCAGGGTGCTGGGGGCTCAGTACTCAGGGTGCTGGGTGCTCAGTACTCAGGGTGATCTGTTCTCAGTAATCAGATTGAAGGGTGCTCAGTGCTCGGGGTGCTGGGTGCTCAGTACTAGGGGTGCTCAGTGATTAGTACTCAGGGTGCTGGGTGCTCAGTACTCAGGGTGCTGGGTGTTCAGTGCTCGGGGTGCTCGGTGCTCAGTACTCGGGGTGCTGGGTGCTCAGTACTCGGGGTGCTGGGTGCTCAGTGCTCAGGGTGCTGGGTGCTCAGTGCTCGGGGTCCTGGGTGCTCAGTGCTCAGGGTGATCGGTGCTCAGTACTCAGGGTGCTGGGTGCTCAGTGCTCAGGGTGCTGGGTGCGCAGTCCTCAGGGTGCTCAGTGCTCAGGGTGCTGGGTGCTCAGTGCTCGGGGTGCTCGGTGTTCAGTATTCAGGGTGCTGAGTGCTCAGTACTCAGGGTGCTGGGTGCTCAGTACTCATGGTGCTGGGTGCTCAGTACTCAGGGGGCTGGGTGCTCAGTGCTCAGGGTGCTGGGTGCTCAGTGCTCAGGGTGCTGGCTGCTCAGTGCTCGGGGTGCTGGGTGCTCAGTGCTCGGGGTGCTGGGTGCTCAGTGCTCAGTGCTCAGGGTGTTGGGTGCTCAGTGCTCAGTGCTCAGGGTGCTGGGTGCTCAGTACTCAGGGTGCTGGGTGCTCAGTACTCAGGGTGCTGGGTGCTCAGTGCTCAGGGTGCTGGGTGCTCAGTACTCTGGTTGTTGGGTGCTCAGTACTCAGGGTGCTGGGTGCTCAGTTCTCAGGGTGCTGGGTGATCAGTGCTCAGGGTGCTGGGTGCTCAGTGATCGGGGTGCTGGGTGCTCAGTACTCAGGGTGCTCAGTGCTCGGGGAGCTCGGTGCTCAGTACTGAGGGTGCTGGGTGCTCAGTACTCAGTGCTCGGGGTCCTGGGTGCTCCGTGCTCGGGTTGCTGGGTGCTCAGTGCTCTGGGTGCTTAGTGCTCAGTACTCAGGGTGCTGGGTGCTCAGTACTCAGGGTGCTGGGTGCTCATTCTCCGGGTGCTGGGTGCTCAGTGCTCGGGGTGCTGGGTGCTCAGTTCTCAGGGTGCTGGGGGCTCAGTACTCAGGGTGCTGGGTGCTCAGTACTCAGGGTGCTCGGATCTCAGTATTCAGGGTGCTAGGTGCTCATTCTCGTGGTGCTGGGTGCTCAGTGCTCGGGGTGCTGGGTGCTCAGTACTCAGGGTGCTGGGGGCTCAGTACTCAGGGTGATCTCTTCTCAGTACTCAGGTTGCTGGGTGCTCAGTGCTCGGGGTGATGGGTGCTCAGTACTCGGGGTGCTCAGTGCTCAGTACTCAGGGTGCTGGGTGCTCAGTACTCAGGGTGCTGGGTGCTCAGTGCTCGGGGTGCTGGGTGCTCCTTGCTCGGGGTGCTGGGTGCTCAGTGCTGAGGGTGGTGCTGGGTGCTCAGTACTCAGGGTGCTGGGTGCTCAGTGCTCAGGGTGCTGGGTGCTCAGTACTAAGCGTCCTGGGTGCTCAGTATTCAGGGTGCTCGGTGCTCAGTACTCAGGGTGCTGGGTGCTCAGTGCTCAGGGTGCTGGGTACTCAGTACTCAGGGGGCTGGGTGCTCAGTACTCAGGGTGCTGGGTGCTCAGTGCTCAGGGTGCTTGGTGCTCAGTGCTCAGGGTGCTGGGTGCTCAGTACTCAGCGTGCTGGGTGCTCAGTGCTCAGGGTGATCGGTGCTCAGTACTCAGGGTGCTCAGTACTCAGGGTGCTGGCTGCTCAGTGCGCGGGGTGCTGGGTGCTCAGTACTCGGGGTGCTGGGTGCTCTGTACTCAGGGTGCTGGGTGCTCAATGCTCGGGGTCCTGGGTGCTCAGTGCTCAGGGTGATCGGTGCTCAGTACTCAGGGTGCTGGGTGCTCAGTGCTCAGGGTGCTGGGTACTCAGTCCTCAGGGTGCTCAGTGCTCAGGGTGCTGGGTGCTCAGTGCTCGGGGTGCTCGGTTCTCAGTACTCAGGGAGCTGAGTGCTCAGTACTCAGGGTGCTGGGTGCTCAGTACTCATGGTGCTGGGTGCTCAGTACTCAGGGTGCTGGGTGCTCAGTGCTCAGGGTGCTGGGGGCTCAGTGCGCGGGGTGCTGGGTGCTCAGTGCTCGGGGTGCTGGGTGCTCAGTGCTCAGTGCTCAGGGTGTTGTGTGCTCAGTGCTCAGTGCTCAGGGTGCTGGGTGCTCAGTACTCAGGGTGCTGGGTGCTCAGTACACAGGGTGCTGGGTGCTCAGTGCTCAGGGTGCTGGGTGCTCAGGACTCTGGGTGTTGGGTGCTCAGTACTCAGGGTGCTGGGTGCTCAGTGCTCGGGGTGCTGGGTGCTCAGTGCTCGGGGTGCTGGGTGCTCAGTGCTCAGGGTGCTGGGTGCTCACTATTCAGCGTGCTGGGTGCTCAGTTCTCGGGGTGCTCGGTGCTCAGTACTCAAGGTGCTGGGTGCTCAGTGCTCAGGGTGCTGGGTGCCCAATCCTCGGGGTGCTCCGTTCTCAGTGCTCAGGGTGCTGGGTGCTCAGTACTCAGGGTGCTCAGTTCTCAGTACTCAGGGTGCTGGGTGCTCAGTACTCAGGGTGCTGGGTGCTCAGTGCTCGGGGTGCTGGGTGCTCAGTGCTGAGGGTGCTCAGTTCTCAGTACTCAGGGTGCTGGGTGCTCAGTACTCAGGGTGCTGGGTGCTCAGTGCTCGGGGTGCTGGGTGCTCAGTGCTGAGGGTGGTGCTGGGTGCTCAGTACTCAGGGTGCCGGGTGCTCAGTGCTCAGGGTGCTGGGTGCTCAGTACTAAGGGTCCTGGGTGCTCAGTATTCAGGGTGCTCGGTGCTCAGTACTCAGGGTGCTGGGTGATCAGTGCTCAGGGTGGTGGGTGCTCAGTACTCTGGGTGTTGGGTGCTCAGTACTCAGGGTGCTGGGTGCTCAGTGCTCGGGGTGCTGGGTGCTCAGTGCTCGGGGTGCTGGGTGCTCAGTGCTCAGGGTGCTGGGTGCTCAGTATTCAGCGTGCTGGGTGCTCAGTGCTCGGGGTGCTCGGTGCTCAGTACTCAAGGTGCTGGGTGCTCAGTGCTCAGGGTGCTGGGTGCTCACTCCTCGGGGTGCTCCGTGCTCAGTGCTCGGGGTGCTGGGTGCTCAGTGCTTGCGGTGCTGGGTGCTCAGTGCTCAGGGTGCTGGGTACTCAGTACTCAGGGTGCTGGGTGCTCAGTACTCAGGGTGCTGGGTGCTCAGTGCTCAGGGTGGTTGGTGCTCAGTGCTCAGGGTGCTGGGTGCTCAGTACTCAGGGTGCTGGGTGCTCAGTGCTCAGGGTGCTGGGTGCTCAGTGCTCGGGGTCCTGGGTGCTCAGTGCTCAGGGTGCTGGGTGCTCAGTACTCAGGCTGCTGGGTGCTCAGTGCTCAGGGTGCTGGGTACTCAGTCCTCAGGGTGCTCAGTGCTCAGGGTGCTGGGTGCTCAGTGCTCGGGGTGCTCGGTGCTCAGTACTCAGGGTGCTGAGTGCTCAGTACTCAGGGTGCTGGGTGCTCAGTACTCATGGTGCTGGGTGCTCAGTACTCAGGGTGCTGGGTGCTCAGTGCTCAGGGTGCTGGGTGCTCAGTGCGCGGGGTGCTGGGTGCTCAGTGCTCGGGGTGCTGGGTGCTCAGTGCTCAGTGCTCAGGGTGTTCTGTGCTCAGTGCTCAGTGCTCAGGGTGCTGGGTGCTCAGTACTCAGGGTGCTGGGTGCTCAGTACTCAGGGTGCTGGGTGCTCAGTGCTCAGGGTGCTGGGTGCTCAGGACTCTGGGTGTTGGGTGCTCAGTACTCAGGGTGCTGGGTGCTCAGTGCTCGGGGTGCTGGGTGCTCAGTGCTCGGGGTGCTTGGTGCTCAGTGCTCAGGGTGCTGGGTGCTCAGTATTCAGCGTGCTGGGTGCTCAGTTCTCGGGGTGCTCGGTGCTCAGTACTCAAGGTGCTGGGTGCTCAGTGCTCAGGGTGCTGGGTGCTCAGTCCTCGGGGTGCTCCGTGCTCAGTGCTCAGGGTGCTGGGTGCTCAGTACTCAGGGTGCTCGGTGCTCAGTACTCAGGGTTCTCAGTGCTCAGGGTGCTGGGTGCTCAGTACTCAGGGTGCTCAGTGCGCAGTACTCGGGGTGCAGGGTGCTCAGTACTCAGGGTGCTCAGTGCTCAGTACTCGGGGTGCTGGGTGCTCAGTGCTCAGTGTGCTCAGTGCTCAGTGCTCGGGGTGCTGGGTGCTCAGTGCTCGGGGCGGTGGGTGCTCAGTGCTCGAGGTGCTGGTTGCTCAGTACTCAGGGTGCTGGGTGCTCAGTGCTCGGGGTGCTGGGTGCTCAGTGCTCGGGGTGCTGGGTGCTCAGTGCTCAGGGTGCTGGGTGCTCAGTATTCAGCGTGCTGGGTGCTCAGTGCTCGGGGTGCTCGGTGCTCAGTACTCAAGGTGCTGGGTGCTCAGTGCTCAGGGTGCTGGGTGCTCACTCCTCGGGGTGCTCCGTGCTCAGTGCTCGGGGTGCTGGGTGCTCAGTGCTCGGGGTGCTGGGTGCTCAGTGCTCAGGGTGCTGGGTGATCAGTATTCAGCGTGCTGGGTGCTCAGTTCTCGGGGTGCTCGGTGCTCAGTACTCAAGGTGCTGGGTGCTCAGTGCTCAGGGTGCTGGGTGCCCAGTCCTCGGGGTGCTGCGTTCTCAGTGCTCAGGGTGCTGGGTGCTCAGTACTCAGGGTGCTCAGTGCTCAGTACTCAGGGTGCTGGGTGCTCAGTACTCAGGGTGCTGGTTGCTCAGTGCTCGGGGTGCTGGGTGCTCAGTGCTGAGGGTGGTGCTGGGTGCTCAGTACTAAGGTGCTGGGTGCTCAGTGCTCAGGGTGCTGGGTGCTCAGTACTAAGGTTCCTGGGTACTAAGTATTCAGGGTGCTCGGTGCTCAGTACTCAGGGTGCTGGGTGCTCAGTGCTCAGGGTGCTGGGTACTCAGTACTCAGGGTGCTGGGTGCTCAGTGCTCAGGGTGCTGGGTGCTCAGTGCTCCGGGTCCTGGGTGCTCAGTGCTCAGGGTGCTGGGTGCTCAGTACTCAGGGTGCTGGGTGCTCAGTGCTCAGGGTGCTGGGTACTCAGTCCTCAGGGTGCTCAGTGCTCAGGGTGCTGGGTGCTCACTCCTCGGGGTGCTCCGTGCTCAGTGCTCGGGGTGCTGGGTGCTCAGTGCTCAGGGTGCTGGGTGATCAGTATTCAGCGTGCTGGGTGCTCAGTTCTCGGGGTGCTCGGTGCTCAGTACTCAAGGTGCTGGGTGCTCAGTGCTCAGGGTGCTGGGTGCCCAGTCCTCGGGGTGCTCCGTTCTCAGTGCTCAGGGTGCTGGGTGCTCAGTACTCAGGGTGCTCAGTGCTCAGTACTCAGGGTGCTGGGTGCTCAGTACTCAGGGTGCTGGGTGCTCAGTGCTCGGGGTGCTGGGTGCTCAGTGCTGAAGGTGGTGCTGGGTGTTCAGTACTCAGGGTGCTGGGTGCTCAGTGCTCAGGGTGCTGGGTGCCCAGTCCTCGGGGTGCTCCGTTCTCAGTGCTCAGGGTGCTGGGTGCTCAGTACTCAGGGTGCTGGGTGCTCAGTGCTCAGGGTGATTGGTGCTCAGTGCTCAGGGTGCTGGGTGCTCAGTACTCAGGGTGCTGGGTGCTCAGTGCTCAGGGTGCTGGGTGCTCAGTGCTCGGGGTCCTGGGTGCTCAGTGCTCAGGGTGCTGGGTGCTCAGTACTCAGGGTGCTGGGTGCTCAGTGCTCAGGATGCTGGGTACTCAGTCCTCAGGGTGCTCAGTGCTCAGGGTGCTGGGTGCTCAGTGCGCGGGGTGCTGGGTGCTCAGTGCTCGGGGTGCTGGGTGCTCAGTGCTCAGTGCTCAGGGTGTTCTGTGCTCAGTGCTCAGTGCTCAGGGTGCTGGGTGCTCAGTACTCAGGGTGCTGGGTGCTCAGTACTCAGGGTGCTGGGTGCTCAGTGCTCAGGGTGCTGGGTGCTCAGGACTCTGGGTGTTGGGTGCTCAGTACACAGGGTGCTGGGTGCTCAGTGCTCGGGGTGCTGGGTGCTCAGTGCTCGGGGTGCTTGGTGCTCAGTGCTCAGGGTGCTGGGTGCTCAGTATTCAGCGTGCTGGGTGCTCAGTTCTCGGGGTGCTCGGTGCTCAGTACTCAAGGTGCTGGGTGCTCAGTGCTCAGGTTGCTGGGTGCTCAGTCCTCGGGGTGCTCCGTGCTCAGTGCTCAGGTTGCTGGGTGCTCAGTACTCAGGGTGCTCGGTGCTCAGTACTCAGGGTTCTCAGTGCTCAGGGTGCTGGGTGCTCAGTACTCAGGGTGCTCAGTGCGCAGTACTCGGGGTGCTGGGTGCTCAGTACTCAGGGTGCTCAGTGCTCAGTACTCGGGGTGCTGGGTGCTCAGTGCTCAGTGTGCTCAGTGCTCAGTGCTCGGGGTGCTGGGTGCTCAGTGCTCGGGGCGGTGGGTGCTCAGTGCTCGAGGTGCTGGTTGCTCAGTACTCAGGGTGCTGGGTGCTCAGTGCTCGGGGTGCTGGGTGCTCAGTGCTCGGGGTGCTGGGTGCTCAGTGCTCAGGGTGCTGGGTGCTCAGTATTCAGCGTGCTGGGTGCTCAGTGCTCGGGGTGCTCGGTGCTCAGTACTCAAGGTGCTGGGTGCTCAGTGCTCAGGGTGCTGGGTGCTCACTCCTCGGGGTGCTCCGTGCTCAGTGCTCGGGGTGCTGGGTGCTCAGTGCTCGGGGTGCTGGGTGCTCAGTGCTCAGGGTGCTGGGTGATCAGTATTCAGCGTGCTGGGTGCTCAGTTCTCGGGGTGCTCGGTGCTCAGTACTCAAGGTGCTCGGTGCTCAGTGCTCAGGGTGCTGGGTGCCCAGTCCTCGGGGTGCTCCGTTCTCAGTGCTCAGGGTGCTGGGTGCTCAGTACTCAGGGTGCTCAGTGCTCAGTACTCAGGGTGCTGGGTGCTCAGTACTCAGGGTGCTGGTTGCTCAGTGCTCGGGGTGCTGGGTGCTCAGTGCTGAGGGTGGTGCTGGGTGCTCAGTACTAAGGTGCTGGGTGCTCAGTGCTCAGGGTGCTGGGTGCTCAGTACTAAGGTTCCTGGGTACTAAGTATTCAGGGTGCTCGGTGCTCAGTACTCAGGGTGCTGGGTGCTCAGTGCTCAGGGTGCTGGGTACTCAGTACTCAGGGTGCTGGGTGCTCAGTACTCAGGGTGCTGGGTGCTCAGTGCTCAGGGTGCTTGGTGCTCATTGCTCAGGGTGCTGGGTGCTCAGTACTCAGGGTGCTGGGTGCTCAGTGCTCAGGGTGCTGGGTGCTCAGTGCTCCGGGTCCTGGGTGCTCAGTGCTCAGGGTGCTGCGTGCTCAGTACTCAGGGTGCTGGGTGCTCAGTGCTCAGGGTGCTGGGTACTCAGTCCTCAGGGTGCTCAGTGCTCAGGGTGCTGGGTGCTCACTCCTCGGGGTGCTCCGTGCTCAGTGCTCGGGGTGCTGGGTGCTCAGTGCTCAGGGTGCTGGGTGATCAGTATTCAGCGTGCTGGGTGCTCAGTTCTCGGGGTGCTCGGTGCTCAGTACTCAAGGTGCTGGGTGCTCAGTGCTCAGGGTGCTGGGTGCCCAGTCCTCGGGGTGCTCCGTTCTCAGTGCTCAGGGTGCTGGGTGCTCAGTACTCAGGGTGCTCAGTGCTCAGTACTCAGGGTGCTGGGTGCTCAGTACTCAGGGTGCTGGGTGCTCAGTGCTCGGGGTGCTGGGTGCTCAGTGCTGAAGGTGGTGCTGGGTGCTCAGTACTCAGGGTGCTGGGTGCTCAGTGCTCAGGGTGCTGGGTGCTCAGTACTAAGGTTCCTGGGTACTAAGTATTCAGGGTGCTCGGTGCTCAGTACTCAGGGTGCTGGGTGCTCAGTGCTCAGGGTGCTGGGTACTCAGTACTCAGGGTGCTGGGTGCTCAGTACTCAGGGTGCTGGGTGCTCAGTGCTCAGGGTGATTGGTGCTCAGTGCTCAGGGTGCTGGGTGCTCAGTACTCAGGGTGCTGGGTGCTCAGTGCTCAGGGTGCTGGGTGCTCAGTGCTCGGGGTCCTGGGTGCTCAGTGCTCAGGGTGCTGGGTGCTCAGTACTCAGGGTGCTGGGTGCTCAGTGCTCAGGATGCTGGGTACTCAGTCCTCAGGGTGCTCAGTGCTCAGGGTGCTGGGTGCTCAGTGCGCGGGGTGCTGGGTGCTCAGTGCTCGGGGTGCTGGGTGCTCAGTGCTCAGTGCTCAGGGTGTTCTGTGCTCAGTGCTCAGTGCTCAGGGTGCTGGGTGCTCAGTACTCAGGGTGCTGGGTGCTCAGTACTCAGGGTGCTGGGTGCTCAGTGCTCAGGGTGCTGGGTGCTCAGGACTCTGGGTGTTGGGTGCTCAGTACTCAGGGTGCTGGGTGCTCAGTGCTCGGGGTGCTGGGTGCTCAGTGCTCGGGGTGCTTGGTGCTCAGTGCTCAGGGTGCTGGGTGCTCAGTATTCAGCGTGCTGGGTGCTCAGTTCTCGGGGTGCTCGGTGCTCAGTACTCAAGGTGCTGGGTGCTCAGTGCTCAGGTTGCTGGGTGCTCAGTCCTCGGGGTGCTCCGTGCTCAGTGCTCAGGGTGCTGGGTGCTCAGTACTCAGGGTGCTCGGTGCTCAGTACTCAGGGTTCTCAGTGCTCAGGGTGCTGGGTGCTCAGTACTCAGGGTGCTCAGTGCGCAGTACTCGGGGTGCTGGGTGCTCAGTACTCAGGGTGCTCAGTGCTCAGTACTCGGGGTGCTGGGTGCTCAGTGCTCAGTGTGCTCAGTGCTCAGTGCTCGGGGTGCTGGGTGCTCAGTGCTCGGGGCGGTGGGTGCTCAGTGCTCGAGGTGCTGGTTGCTCAGTACTCAGGGTGCTGGGTGCTCAGTGCTCAGTGCTCAGGGAGCTCAGTTCTCAGGGTGCTCAGTGCTCAGGGTGCTGGGTGCTCAGGGTGCAGGCTGCTCAGTGCTCGGGGTGCTGGGTGCGCAGTGCTCAGTGCTCAGGGTGCTGGGTGCTCAGTGCTCAGTGCTCAGTGCTCAGGGTGCTGGGTGTTCAGTACTCAGGGTGCTCTGTGCTCAGTGCTCAGGGTGCTGGGTGCTCAGTACTCAGGGTTCTGGGTGCTCAGTGCTCGGGGTGCTGGGTGCTCAGTGCTCAGGGTGATCAGTGCTCAGTACAAAGGGTGCTGGGTGCTCAGTGCTCAGGGTGATGGGTGCTCAGTCCTCAGGGTGCTCAGTACTCAGGGTGCTCGATGCTCAGTGCTCAGTACTCAGGGTGCTCAGTACTCAGGGTGCTGGGTGCTCAGTGCTCGGGGTGCTGGGTGCTCAGTACTCAGGGTGCTGGGTGCTCAGTACTCGGGGTGCTGGGTGCTCAGTACTCAGGGTGCTGGGTGCTCAGTGCTCGGGGTGCTGGGTGCTCAGTGCTCAGGGTGATCGGTGCTCAGTGCTCAGGGTGCTGGGTGCTCAGTCCTCCGGGTGCTCAGTGCTCAGGGTGCTGGGTGCTCAGTGCTCGGGGTGCTCGGTGCTCAGTACTCAGGGTGCTGAGTGCTCAGTACTCAGGGTGCTGGGTGCTCAGTTCTCATGGTGCTGGGTGCTCAGTACTCAGGGTGCTGGGTGCTCAGTGCTCAGGGTGCTGGGTGCTCAGTGCGCGGGGTGCTGGGTGCTCAGTGCTCGGGGTGCTGGGTGCTCAGTGCTCAGTGCTCAGGGTGTTGGGTGCTCAGTGCTCAGTGCTCAGGGTGCTGGGTGCTCAGTACTCAGGGTGCTGGGTGCTCAGTACTCAGGGTGCTGGGTGATCAGTGCTCAGGGTGCTGGGTGCTCAGGACTCTGGGTGTTGGGTGCTCAGTACTCAATGTGCTGGGTGCTCAGTGCTCGGGGTGCTGGGTGCTCAGTGCTCGGGGTGCTGGGTGCTCAGTGCTCAGGGTGCTGGGTGGCTCAATATTCAGCGTGCTGGGTGCTCAGTGCTCGGGGTGCTCGGTGCTCAGTACACAAGGTGCTGGGTGCTCAGTGCTCAGGGTGCTGGGTGCTCACTCCTCGGGGTGCTCCGTGCTCAGTGCTCAGGGTGCTGGGTGTTCAGTACTCAGGTTGCTCGGTGCTCAGTACTCCGGGTTCTCAGTGCTCAGGGTGCTCAGTGCTCAGTACTCGGGGTGCTGGGTTCTCAGTACTCAGGGTGCTCAGTGCTCAGTACTCGGGGTGCTGGGTGCTCAGTGCTCAGTGTGCACAGTGCTCAGTTCTCGGGGTGCTGGGTGCTCAGTGCTCGGGGCGCTGGGTGCTCAGTGCTCGAGGTGCTGGTTGCTCAGTACTCAGGGTGCTGTGTGCTCAGTGCTCAGTACTCAGCGTGCTGGGTGCTCAGTGCTCAGAGTGTTGGGTGCTCAGTACTCAGGGTGCTGGGTGCTCAGTGCTCAGTGCTCAGGGTGCTCAGTGCTCAGGGTGCTCAGTGCTCAGGGTGCTGGGTGCTCAGTGCTCGGGGTGCTGGGTGGCTCAGTACTCGGGGTGCTCAGTGCTCAGTACTCAGGGTGCTGGGTGCTCAGTACTCTGGGTGCTGGGTGCTCAGTACTCAGGGTGCTGGGTGCTCAGTGCTCGGGGTGCTGGGTGCTCAGTGCTCAGGGTGATCGGTGCTCAGTGCTCAGGGTGCTGGGTGCTCAGTCCTCCGGGTGCTCGGTGCTCAGGGTGCTGGGTGCTCAGTGCTCGGGGTGCTCGGTGCTCAGTACTCAGGGTGCTGAGTGCTTAGTACTCAGGGTGCTGGGTGCTCAGTACTCAGGGTGCTGGGTGCTCAGTACTCAGGGTGCTGGGTGCTCAATGCTCAGGGTGCTGGGTGCTCAGTGCTCAGGGTGCTGGGTGCTCAGTGCTCAGTGCTCAGGGTGCTGGTTGCTCAGTACTCAGGGTGCTGGGTGCTCAGTACTCAGGGTGCTGGGTGCTCAGTGCTCAGGGTGCTCTGTGCTCAGTACTCAGGGTGCTGGGTGCTCAGTGCTCGGGGTGCTGCGTGCTCTGTGCTCAGGGTGCTGGGTGCTCAGTGCTCAGGGTGCTGGGTGCTCAGTACTCAGGGTGCTGGGTGCTCAGTGCTCGGGGTGCTCGGTGCTCAGTACTCAAGGTGCTGGGTGCTCAGTGCTCAGGGTGCTGGGTACTCAGTCCTCGGGGTGCTCCGTGCTCAGTGATCAGGGTGCTGGGTGCTCAGTACTCAGGGTGCTCGGTGCTCAGTACTCAGGGTTCTCAGTGCTCAGTACTCAGGGTGCTGGGTGCTCAGTGCTCAGGGTGCTGGGTGCTCAGTACCCAGGGTGCTCAGTGCTCAGTACTCGGAGTGCTTGGTGCTCAGTACTCAGGGTGCTCAGTGCTCAGTACTCGGGGTGCTGGGTGCTCAGTGCTCAGGGTGCTCAGTGTTCAGTGCTCCGGGTGCTGGGTGCTCAGTGCTCTGGGCGCTGGGTGCTCAGTGCTCGGGGTGCTGGGGTGCTCAGTACTCGGGGTGCTGTGTGCTCAGGTACTCAGGGTGCTCTGTGCTCAGTACTCAGTACTCAGGGTGCTGGGTGCTCAGTGCTCAGGGTGCTGGGTGCTCAGTAATCTGGGTATTGGGTGCTCAGTACTCAGCGTGCTGGGTGCTCCGTGCTCGGGGTGCTGGGTGCTCAGTACTCAGGGTGCTCAGTGCTCAGTACTCGGGGTGCTGGGTGCTCCGTGCTCGGGGTGCTGGGTGCTCAGTGCTCTGGGTGCTTAGTGCTCAGTACTCAGGGTGCTGGGTGCTCAGTACTCAGGGTGCTGGTTGCGCATTCTCAGGGTGCTGGGTGCTCAGTGCTCTGGGTGCTTAGTGCTCAGTACTCAGGGGGCTGGGTGCTCAGTACTCAGGGTGCTGGGTGCTCATTCTCGGGGTGCTGGGTGCTCAGTGCTCGGGGTGCTCGGTGCTCATTACTCAAGGTGCTGGGTGCTCAGTTCTCAGGGTGCTGGGTGCTCAGTGCTCGGGGTGCTCGGTGCTCAGTACTCAAGGTGCTGTGTGCTCAGTTCTCAGGGTGCTGGGTGCTCAGTTCTCAGGGTGCTGGGTGCTCAGTGCTCAGGGTGCTGGGTGCTCAGTGATCAGGGTGCTCGGTGCTCAGTGCTCAGGGTCCTGGGTGCTCAGTACTCAGGGTGCTGGGTGCTCAGTACTCCGGGTGCTTTGTGCTCAGTGCTCAGTACTCAGGGTGCTGGGTGGCTCAGTACACAGGGTGCTGGGTGCTCAGTGCTCGGGGTGCTGGGTACTCAGTGCTCGGGGTGCTCGGTGCTCAGTACTCAGGGTGCTGGCTGCTCAGTGCTCGGGGTGCTGGGTGCTCAGTGCTCAGTACTCAGGGTGCTGGGTGCTCAGTGCTCAGTACTCAGGGTGCTGGGTGCTCAGTACTCAGCGTGCTCCGTGCTAGGTACTCAGGGTGCTGGGTGCTCAGTGCTCATGGTGCTGGGTGCTCGGGGAGCTCGGTGCTCAGTACTCAGGGTGCTGGGTGCTCAGTACTCAGTGCTCGGTGTCCTGGGTGCTCCGTGCTCGTGGTGCTGGGCGCTCAGTGCTCTGGGTGCATAGTGCTCAGTACTCAGGGTGCTGGGTGCTCAGTACTCACGGTGCTGGGTGCTCATTCTCGGGGTGCTGGGTGCTCAGTGCTCGGGGTGCTGGGGTGCTCAGTACTCTGGGTGCTGGGGGCTCAGTACTCGGGGTGCTGGGTGCTCTGTACTCAGGGTGCTGGGTGCTCAGTGCTCGGGGTCCTGGGTGCTCAGTCTCAGGGTGCTGTGTGCTCAGTGCTCAGGGTGCTGGGTGCGCAGTCCTCAGGGTGCTCAGTGCTCAGGTACTCGGGGTGCTGGGTGCCCAGTACTCAGGGTGCTGGGTGCTTAGTACTCAGGGTGCTCAGTGCTCAGTACACAGGGTGCTGGGTGCTCAGTGCTCGGGGTGCTGGGTGCTCAGTGCTCAGTACTCAGGGTGCTGGGTGCTCAGTGCTCGGGGTGCTGGGTGCTCAGTACTCAGCGTGCTGGGTGCTCAGTACTCAGGGTGCTGGGTGCTCAGTGCTCAGGGTGCTGGGTGCTCAGTGCTCAGGGTGCTGGGTGCTCAGTGATCGGGGTGCTGGGTGCTCAGTACTCAGGGTGCTCAGTGCTCAGTACTCTAGTGCTCGGGGTCCTGGGTGCTCCGTGCTCCTGGTGCTGGGTGCTCAGTGCTCTGGGTTCTTAGTGCTCAGTACTCAGGGTGCTGGGTGCTCAGTACTCAGGGTGCTGGGGTGCTCATTCTCGGGGTACTGGGTGCTCAGTGCTCGGGGTGCTGGGTGCTCAGTACTCAGGGTGCTGGGGGCTGAGTACTCAGGGTGCTGGGTGCTCAGTACTCAGGGTGCTCGGTTCTCAGTACTCAGGGTGTTGGGGTGCTCATTCTCGGGGTGCTGGGTGCTCAGTGCTCGGGGTGCTGGGTGCTCAGTACTCAGGGTGCTGGGGGCTCAGTACTCAGGGAGCTGGGTGCTCAGTACTCAGGGTGATCTCTTCTCAGTGCTCAGGGTGCTGGG
>NW_024543506.1:0-104710 GCF_018167655.1 Microtus oregoni | reverse complement strand
CCAGCACCCCGAGCACTGAGCACCCAGCACCCCGAGCACTGAGCACCCAGCACCCCGAGCACTGAGCACCCAGCACCCCGAGCACTGAGCACCCAGCACCCCGAGCACTGCGCACACAGCACCCCGAGCACCGAGCACCCTGAGTACTAAGCACCGAGCACCCTGAGCACTGAGAACCCAGCACCCTTAGCACTGAGCACACAGTACCCTGAGTACTGAGCACCCAGCACCCCGAGCACTGAGCACACAGCACAATGAGCACTGAGCACCCATCTCCCCGAGCAGTGAGCACCAGCACCCTGAGCCCTGAGCAACCTGAGTCCTGAGCACTGAGCACCCTGAGTACTGAGCACTGAGCACCCTGAGTACTGAGCACCCAGCACCCTGAGCAATGAGCACCCAGAGTACTGAGCACCCAGCACCCTGAGCACTGAGCACAGAGCACCTAGAGCACTGAGCACCCAGCACCCGGAGTACTGAGCACCCAGCACCCTGAGTACTAAGCACCAAGCACCCTGAGTACTGAGCACCCAATACCCTGAGCACTGAACACACAGCACCCTGAGTACTGAGCACCCCGAGCACTGAGCACCCAGCATACTGAGTACTGAGCACCCAGCACCCTGAGTACTGAGCACCCAGCACCCAGAGCACTGAGCACTGAGCACGCTGAGTACTGAGCACTGAGCACCCTGAGCACTGAGCACCCTGAGTACTGAGCACTGAGCACCCTGAGCACTGAGCACCATGCACCCTGAGTACTGAGCACCCAGCACCCTGAGCACTGAGGACCGAGCACCCTGAGCACTGAGCACCATGCACCCTGAGTACTGAGCACCCAGCACCCTGAGCACTGAGCACCCAGCACCCTGAGCACTGAGGACCGAGCACCCTGAGTACTGAGCACCCAGCACCCCAAGCACTGAGCACCCGAGCACTGAGCAGCCAGCACCCTGAGTACTGAGCACCGAGCACCCTGAGTACTGAGCTGCCAGCACCCTGAGTACTGAGCACCCAGCATACTGAGCACCGAGCACCCAGCACCCTGAGTACTGAGCACACAGCACCCTGAGCACTGAGCACCCAGCACCCTGAGTACTGAGCACCGAGCACCCTGAGTACTGAGCACCCAGCACCCCGAGCACTGAGCACCCACCACCCTGAGCACTGAGCACCCAGCATACTGCGTACTGAGCACCCAGCACCTTGAGTACTGAGCACCCAGCACCCTGAGCACTGAGCACCCAGCACCCTGAGTACAGAGCATCAGCACCCCGAGCACTGAGCACCCAGCACCCTGAGTACTGAGCACTGAGCACCCAGCACCCAGAGCACTGAGCACCCAGCACCCTGTGTACTGAGCACTGAGTACCCAGCACCCCGAGCACTGAGCACCCAGCACCCTGAGCACTGAGCACCGTGAGTACTGAGCACCCAGCACCCTGAGCACTGAGCACCGTGAGTACTGAGCACCCAGCACCCTAAGCACTGAGCACCCAGCACCCCGAGCACAGAGCACCCAGCACCCAGAGCACTGTGCACTGAGCACCCTGAGTACTGAGCACTGAGCACCCAACACCCCAAGCACTGAGCACCCTGAGCACTGAGCACCCAGCACCCCAAGCACTGAGCACCCAGCACCCTGTGTACTGAGCACTGAGTACCCAGTACCCCGAGCACTGCGACCCAGCACCCTGAGCACTGAGCACCCAGCACCCCGAGTACTGAGCACCCAGCACCCCGAGCATGGGGCACCCAGCACCCTGAGCACTGAGCACCCAGCACCCCGAGCAATGAGCACCCAGCACCCTGAGTACTGAGGACCGAGCACCCCGAGTACTGAGCACCCAGCAACCTGAGCAATGAGCACCCAGCAGCCCCAGCAATGAGCACCCAGCACCCTGAGTACTGAGCACCCAACACCCCGAGTACTGAGCACCCAGCAACCTGAGAACCGAGCAGCCAGCACCCCGAGCGCTGAGCACCCAGCACCCTGAGCACTGAGCACCCAGCACCCTGAGTACTGAGCACTGAGCACCGCGAGTACTGAGCACCCAGCACCCTGAGTACTGAGCACCCAGCACCCTGAGTACTGAGCACCCAGCACCCTGAGCACTGAGCACCCAGCACCCTGAGTACTAAGCACCCAACACCCCAAGCACTGAGCACCCTGAGTACTGAGCACCCAGCACCCCAAGCACTGAGCACCCCGAGCACTGAGCAGCCAGTACCCTGAGTACTGAGCACCGAGCACCCTGAGTACTGAGCAGCCAGCACCCTGACAACTGAGCCGCCAGCATACTGAGCACTGAGCACCCAGCACCCTGAGTACTGAGCACCGAGCACCCTGAGTACTGAGCACCCAGCACCCCGAGCACTGAGCACCCAGCACCCTGAGCACTGAGCACCCAGCATAATGAGTACTGAGCACCCAGCACCCTGAGCACTGAGCACCCAGCACCCTCAGCACTGAGCACCCAGCACCCTTAGTACTGAGCATCCAGCACCCCGAGCACTGAGCACCCAGCACCCTGAGTACTGAGCACTGAGCACCCAGCACCCCGAGCCGTGACCACCCAGCATCCTGTGTACTGAGCACTGAGTACCCAGCACCCCGAGCACTGAGCACCCAGCACCCTGAGTACTGAGCACTGAGCACACAGCACCCCGAGCACTGAGAACCCAGCACCCTGTGTACTGAGCACTGAGTACCCAGTACCCCGAGCACTGTGACCCAGCACCCTGAGCACTGAGCACCCAGCACCCCGAGTACTGAGCACCCAGCACCCCGAGCACTGAGCACCCAGCACCCCGAGCAATGAGCACCCAGCACCCAGAGCACTGAGCACTGAGCACCCTGAGCACTGAGCACCGAGCACCCTGAGTACTGAGCACTGAGCACCCAACACCCCAAGCACTGAGCACCCTGAGCACTGAGCACCCAGCACCCCAAGCACTGAGCACCCTGAGTACTGAGCACCCAGCACCCTGAGTAATGAGCACCCAGCACCCTGAGTACTGAGCACCCAGCTCCCTGAGTACTGAGCACCCAGCACCCCGAGCACTGAGCATTCAGCACCCTGAGTACTGAGCACTGAGCACACAGCACCCCGAGCACTGAGCACCCAGCACCCTGTGTACTGAGCACTGAGTACCCAGTACCCCGAGCACTGCGACCCAGCACCCTGAGCACTGAGCACCCAGCACCCCGAGTACTGAGCACCCAGCACCCCGAGCATGGGGCACCCAGCACCCTGAGCACTGAGCACCCAGCACCCCGAGCAATGAGCACCCAGCACCCTGAGTACTGAGCACCGAGCACCCCGAGTACTGAGCACCCAGCAACCTGAGCACTGAGCACCCAGCACCCCCAGCAATGAGCACCCAGCACCCTGAGTACTGAGCACCAGGCACCCCGAGTACTGAGCACCCAGCAACCTGAGAACCGAGCAGCCAGCACCCTCAGCAATGAGCACCCAGCACCCTGAGTACTGAGCACCCAGCACCCCCAGCAATGAGCACCCAGCACCCTGAGTACTGAGCACCCCGCACCTCGAGTACTGAGCACCCAGCAACCTGAGAACCGAGCAGCCAGCACTCCGAGCGCTGAGCACCCAGCACCCTGAGCACTGAGCACCCAGCACCCTGAGTACTGAGCACTGAGCACCCCGAGTACTGAGCACCCAGCACCCCGAGCACTGAGCACCCAGCACCCTGAGTACTGAGCACCCAGCACCCTGAGTACTGAGCACCCAGCACCCTGAGCACTGAGCACCCAGCACCCTGAGTACTAAGCACCCAACACCCCAAGCACTGAGCACCCTGAGTACTGAGCACCCAGCACCCCAAGCACTGAGCACCCCGAGCACTGAGCAGCCAGTACCCTGAGTACTGAGCACCGAGCACCCTGAGTACTGAGCAGCCAGCACCCTGAGAACTGAGCACCCAGCATACTGAGCACCGAGCACCCAGCACCCTGAGTACTGAGCACACAGCACCCTGAGCACTGAGCACCCAGCACCCTGAGTACTGAGCACCGAGCACCCTGAGTACTGAGCAGCCAGCACCCTGAGTACTGAGCACCCAGCATACTGAGCACCGAGCACCCAGCACCCTGAGTACTGAGCACACAGCACCCTGAGCACTGAGCACCCAGCACCCTGAGTACTGAGCACCGAGCACCCTGAGTACTGAGCACCCAGCACCCCGAGCACTGAGCACCCAGCACCCTGAGCACTGAGCACCCAGCATACTGCGTACTGAGCACCCAGCACCCTGAGTACTGAGCAAACAGCACCCAGAGCACTGAGCACCCAGCACCCTGAGTACTGAGCATCCAGCACCCCGAGCACTGAGCACCCAGCACCCTGAGTACTGAGCACTGAGCACCCAGCACCCCGAGCACTGAGCACCCAGCACCCTGTGTACTGAGCACTGAGTACCCAGCACCCCGAGCACTGAGCACCCAGCACCCTGAGCACTGAGCACCCTGAGGACTGAGCACCCAGCACCCTGAGCACTGAGCACCCAGCACCCTGAGCACTGAGCACCCAGCACCCAGAGCACTGAGCCCTGAGCACCCTGAGCACTGAGCACTGAGCACCCTGAGCACTGAGCACCGAGCACCCTGAGTACTGAGCACTGAGCACCCTGAGTACTGAGCACCCAGCATCCCGAGCACTGAGCACCCAGCACCCTGTGTACTGAGCACTGAGTACCCAGTACCCCGAGCACTGCGACCCAGCACCCTGAGCACTGAGCACCCAGCACCCCGAGTCCTGAGCACCCAGCACCCCGAGCATGGGGCACCCTGCACCCTGAGCACTGAGCACCCAGCACCCCGAGCAATGAGCACCCAGCACCCTGAGTACTGAGCACCGAGCACCCCGAGTACTGAGCACCCAGCAACCTGAGCACTGAGCACCCAGCACCCCCAGCAATGAGCACCCAGCACCCTGAGTACTGAGCACCCAGCACCCCGAGTACTGAGCACCCAGCAACCTGAGAAACGAGCAGCCAGCACCCCCAGCAATGAGCACCCAGCACCCTGAGTACTGAGCACCCAGCACCCCCAGCAATGAGCACCCAGCACCCTGAGTACTGAGCACCCAGTACCCCGAGTACTGAGCACCCAGCAACCTGAGAACCGAGCAGCCAGCACCCCGAGCTCTGAGCACCAAGCACCCTGAGCACTGAGCACCCAGCACCCTGAGTACTGAGCACTGAGCACCCCGAGTACTGAGCACCCAGCACCCCGAGCACTGAGCACCCAGCACCCTGAGTACTGAGCACCCAACACCCTGAGTACTGAGCACCCAGCACCCTGAGCACTGAGCACCCAGCACCCTGAGTATTAAGCACCCAACACCCAAAGCACTGAGCACCCTGAGAACTGAGCACCCAGCACCCCAAGCACTGAGCACCCCGAGCACTGAGCAGCCAGTACCCTGAGGACTGAGCACCGAGCACCCTGAGTACTGAGCAGACAGCACCCTGAGAACTGAGCACCCAGCATACTGAGCACCGAGCACCCAGCACCCTGAGTACTGAGTACACAGCACCCTGAGCACTGAGCACCCAGCACCCTGAGTACTGAGCACCGAGCACCCTGAGTACTGAGCACCCAGCACCCCGAGCACTGAGCACCCAGCACCCTGAGCACTGAGCACCCAGCATACAGAGTACTGAGCACCCAGCACCCTGAGCACTGAGCACCCAGCACCCTGAGCACTGAGCACCCAGCAACCTGAGTACTGAGCATCCAGCACCCCGAGCACTGAGCACCCAGCACCCTGAGTACTGAGCACTGAGCACCCAGCACCCCGAGCACTGAGCACCCAGCACCCTGTGTACTGAGCACTGAGTACCCAGCACCCCGAGCACTGAGCACCCAGCACCCTGAGCACTGAGCACCCTGAGTACTGAGCACCCAGCACCCTGAGCACTGTACACCCAGCACCCCGAGCACTGAGCACCCAGCACCCAGAGCACTGAGCACTGAGCACCCTGAGCACTGAGCACCGAGCACCCTGAGTACTGAGCACTGAGCACCCAACACCCCAAGCACTGAACACCCTGAGCACTGAGCACCCAGCACCCCAAGCACTGAGCACCCTGAGTACTGAGAACCCAGCACCCTGAGTAATGAGCACGCAGCACCCTGAGTACTGAGCACCCAGCTCCCTGAGTACTGAGCACCCAGCACCCCGAGCACTGAGCACCCAGCACCCTGAGTACTGAGCACTGAGCACACAGCACCCCGAGCACTGAGCACCCAGCACCCTGTGTACTGAGCACTGAGTACCCAGTACCCCGAGCACTGCGACCCAGCACCCTGAGCAATGAGCACCCAGCACCCCGAGTACTGAGCACCCAGCACCCCGAGCATGGGGCACCCAGCACCCTGAGCACTGAGCACCCAGCACCCCGAGCAATGAGCACCCAGCACCCTGAGTACTGAGCACCGAGGACCCCGAGTACTGAGCACCCAGCAACCTGAGCACTGAGCACCCAGCACCCCCAGCAATGAGCACCCAGCACCCTGAGTACTGAGCACCAGGCACCCCGAGTACTGAGCACCCAGCAACCTGAGAACCGAGCAGCCAGCACCCTCAGCAATGAGCACCCAGCACCCTGAGTACTGAGCACCCAGCACCCCCAGCAATGAGCACCCAGCACCCTGAGTACTGAGCACCCCGCACCTCGAGTACTGAGCACCCAGCAACCTGAGAACCGAGCAGCCAGCACTCCGAGCGCTGAGCACCCAGCACCCTGAGCACTGAGCACCCAGCACCCTGAGTACTGAGCACTGAGCACCCCGAGTACTGAGCACCCAGCACCCCGAGCACTGAGCACCCAGCACCCTGAGTACTGAGCACCCAGCACCCTGAGTACTGAGCACCCAGCACCCTGAGCACTGAGCACCCAGCACCCTGAGTACTAAGCACCCAACACCCCAAGCACTGAGCACCCTGAGTACTGAGCACCCAGCACCCCAAGCACTGAGCACCCCGAGCACTGAGCACCCAGCACCCCGAGCACTGAGCACCCAGCACCCTGAGCACTGAGCACCCAGCATACTGAGTACTGAGCACCCAGCACCCTGAGCACTGAGCACCCAGCACCCTGAGCACTGAGCACCCAGCACCCTGAGTACTGAGCATCCAGCACCCCGAGCACTGAGCACCCAGCACCCTGAGTACTGAGCACTGAGCACCCAGCACCCCGAGCACTGAGCACCCAGCACCCTGTGTACTGAGCACTGAGTACCCAGCACCCCGAGCACTGAGCACCCAGCACCCTGAGCACTGAGCACCCTGAGTACTGAGCACCCATCACCCTGAGTACTGAGCACCCAGCACCCCGAGCACTGAGCACCCAGCACCCAGAGCACTGAGCACTGAGCACCCTGAGTACTGAGCACTGAGCACCCTGAGCACTGAGCACCGAGCACCCTGAGTACTGAGCACTGAGCACCCAACACCCCAAGCACTGAGCACCCTGAGCACTGAGCACCCAGCACCCCAAGCACTGAGCACCCTGAGTACTGAGCACCCAGCACCCCGAGCTCTGAGCACCCAGCACCCTGAGTACTAAGCACCGAGCAACCTGAGTACTGAGCACCCAGCACCCTGAGTACTGAGCACCCAGCACCCTGAGCACTGAGCACCCAGCACCCTGAGTACTGAGCACCGAGCACCCCGAGTACTGAGCACCCAGCACCCCGAGCACTGAGCACCCAGCACCCCGAGCACTGAGCACCCAGCACCCCGAGCACTGAGCACCCAGCACCCCGAGCACTGAGCACCCAGCACCCCGAGCACTGCGCACACAGCACCCCGAGCACCGAGCACCCTGAGTACTAAGCACCGAGCACCCTGAGCACTGAGAACCCAGCACCCTTAGCACTGAGCACACAGTACCCTGAGTACTGAGCACCCAGCACCCCGAGCACTGAGCACACAGCACCCTGAGCACTGAGCACCCATCTCCCCGAGCAGTGAGCACCCAGCACCCTGAGCCCTGAGCAACCTGAGTCCTGAGCACTGAGCACCCTGAGTACTGAGCACTGAGCACCCTGAGTACTGAGCACCCAGCACCCTGAGCAATGAGCACCCAGAGTACTGAGCACCCAGCACCCTGAGCACTGAGCACAGAGCACCTAGAGCACTGAGCACCCAGCACCCGGAGTACTGAGCACCCAGCACCCTGAGTACTAAGCACCAAGCACCCTGAGTACTGAGCACCCAATACCCTGAGCACTGAACACACAGCACCCTGAGTACTGAGCACCCCGAGCACTGAGCACCCAGCATACTGAGTACTGAGCACCCAGCACCCTGAGTACTGAGCACCCAGCACCCAGAGCACTGAGCACTGAGCACGCTGAGTACTGAGCACTGAGCACCCTGAGCACTGAGCACCCTGAGTACTGAGCACTGAGCACCCTGAGCACTGAGCACCATGCACCCTGAGTACTGAGCACCCAGCACCCTGAGCACTGAGGACCGAGCACCCTGAGCACTGAGCACCATGCACCCTGAGTACTGAGCACCCAGCACCCTGAGCACTGAGCACCCAGCACCCTGAGCACTGAGGACCGAGCACCCTGAGTACTGAGCACCCAGCACCCCAAGCACTGAGCACCCCGAGCACTGAGCAGCCAGCACCCTGAGTACTGAGCACCGAGCACCCTGAGTACTGAGCTGCCAGCACCCTGAGTACTGAGCACCCAGCATACTGAGCACCGAGCACCCAGCACCCTGAGTACTGAGCACACAGCACCCTGAGCACTGAGCACCCAGCACCCTGAGTACTGAGCACCGAGCACCCTGAGTACTGAGCACCCAGCACCCCGAGCACTGAGCACCCACCACCCTGAGCACTGAGCACCCAGCATACTGCGTACTGAGCACCCAGCACCTTGAGTACTGAGCACCCAGCACCCTGAGCACTGAGCACCCAGCACCCTGAGTACAGAGCATCCAGCACCCCGAGCACTGAGCACTCAGCTCCCTGAGTACTGAGCACTGAGCACCCAGCACCCAGAGCACTGAGCACCCAGCACCCTGTGTACTGAGCACTGAGTACCCAGCACCCCGAGCACTGAGCACCCAGCACCCTGAGCACTGAGCACCGTGAGTACTGAGCACCCAGCACCCTGAGCACTGAGCACCCAGCACCCCGAGCACAGAGCACCCAGCACCCAGAGCACTGTGCACTGAGCACCCTGAGTACTGAGCACTGAGCACCCAACACCCCAAGCACTGAGCACCCTGAGCACTGAGCACCCAGCACCCCAAGCACTGAGCACCCAGCACCCTGTGTACTGAGCACTGAGTACCCAGTACCCCGAGCACTGCGACCCAGCACCCTGAGCACTGAGCACCCAGCACCCCGAGTACTGAGCACCCAGCACCCCGAGCATGGGGCACCCAGCACCCTGAGCACTGAGCACCCAGCACCACGAGCAATGAGCACCCAGCACCCTGAGTACTGAGGACCGAGCACCCCGAGTACTGAGCACCCAGCAACCTGAGCAATGAGCACCCAGCAGCCCCAGCAATGAGCACCCAGCACCCTGAGTACTGAGCACCCAACACCCCGAGTACTGAGCACCCAGCAACCTGAGAACCGAGCAGCCAGCACCCCGAGCGCTGAGCACCCAGCACCCTGAGCACTGAGCACCCAGCACCCTGAGTACTGAGCACTGAGCACCGCGAGTACTGAGCACCCAGCACCCTGAGTACTGAGCACCCAGCACCCTGAGTACTGAGCACCCAGCACCCTGAGCACTGAGCACCCAGCACCCTGAGTACTAAGCACCCAACACCCCAAGCACTGAGCACCCTGAGTACTGAGCACCCAGCACCCCAAGCACTGAGCACCCCGAGCACTGAGCAGCCAGTACCCTGAGTACTGAGCACCGAGCACCCTGAGTACTGAGCAGCCAGCACCCTGAGAACTGAGCAGCCAGCATACTGAGCACTGAGCACCCAGCACCCTGAGTACTGAGCACCGAGCACCCTGAGTACTGAGCACCCAGCACCCCGAGCACTGAGCACCCAGCACCCTGAGCACTGAGCACCCAGCATAATGAGTACTGAGCACCCAGCACCCTGAGCACTGAGCACCCAGCACCCTCAGCACTGAGCACCCAGCACCCTTAGTACTGAGCATCCAGCACCCCGAGCACTGAGCACCCAGCACCCTGAGTACTGAGCACTGAGCACCCAGCACCCCGAGCCGTGACCACCCAGCATCCTGTGTACTGAGCACTGAGTACCCAGCACCCCGAGCACTGAGCACCCAGCACCCTGAGTACTGAGCACTGAGCACACAGCACCCCGAGCACTGAGAACCCAGCACCCTGTGTACTGAGCACTGAGTACCCAGTACCCCGAGCACTGTGACCCAGCACCCTGAGCACTGAGCACCCAGCACCCCGAGTACTGAGCACCCAGCACCCCGAGCACTGAGCACCCAGCACCCCGAGCACTGAGCACCCAGCACCCCGAGCAATGAGCACCCAGCACCCTGAGTACTGAGCACCCAGCACCCCGAGTACTGAGCACCCAGCAACCTGAGAACGGAGCAGCCAGCACCCCGAGCGCTGAGCACCCAGCACCCTGAGCACTGAGCACCCAGCACCCTGAGTACTGAGCACTGAGCACACCGAGTACTGAGCACCCAGCACCCCGAGCACTGAGCACCGAGCACCCCGAGCACTGAGCACCCAGCACCCCGAGCACTGAGCACCCAGCACCCCGAGCACTGAGCACCCAGCACCCTGAGCACTGAGCACTGAGCACCCTGAGCACTGAGCACCCAGCACCCTGAGCACTGAGCACCCAGCATCCTGAGCACTGAGTACTGAGCACCCAGCACGCTGAGCACTGAGCACACAGCACCCTGAGTACTGAGCACTGAGCACCCCGATTACTGAGCACCCAGCACCCCGAGCGCTGAGCACCCAGCACCCTGAGCACTGAGCACCCAGCACCCTGAGTACTGAGCACTGAGCACCCCGAGCACTGAGCACCCAGCACCCGGAGCACTGAGCACCGAGCACCCCGAGCACTGAGCAACCAGCACCCCGAGCACTGAGCACCGAGCACCCCGAGCACTGAGCACCCAGCACCCCGAGCACTGAGCACTGAGCACCCAGCACCCCGAGCACTGAGCACCCAGCACCCTGAGCACTGAGCACCCAGCACCCGAGTACTGATCACCCAGCACCCTGAGTACTGAGCACCCAGCACCCTGAGTACTGAGCACACAGCACCCCGAGCACTGAGCACTGAGCACCCAGCACCCTGAGCACTGAGCACCCAGCACCCGAGTACTGATCACCCAGCACCCTGAGTACTGAGCACCCAGCACCCTGAGTACTGAGCACACAGCACCCCGAGCACTGAGCACTGAGCACCCAGCACCCTGAGTACTAAGCACCCAACACCCCAAGCACTGAGCACCCCGAGCACTGAGCAGCCAGCACCCTGAGTACTGAGCACCGAGCACCCCGAGCACTGAGCACCCAGCACCCTGAGTACTGAGCACCCAGCACCCTGAGCACTGAGCACCCAGCACCCTGAGTACTGAGCACCGAGCACCCTGAGTACTGAGCACCCAGCACCCTGAGTACTGAGCACCCAGCACCCTGAGTACTGAGCACCCAGCGTACTGAGCACCGAGCACCCAGCACCCTGAGTACTGAGCACCCAGCACCCTGAGCACTGAGCACCCAGCACCCTGAGTACTGAGCACTGAGCACCCCGAGTACTGAGCACCGAGCACACCGAGCACTGAGCACCCAGCATCCCGAGCACCGAGCACCCTGTGTACTGAGCACCCAGCACCCTGAGCACTGAGCACCCAGCACCCTGAGCACTTAGCACCCAGCACCCTGAGCACTGAGCACCCAGCACCCTGAGTACTGAGCACCGAGCACCCCGAGCACTGAGCACCCAGCACCCTGAGCACTGAGCAACCTTAGTACTGAGTACTGAGCACCCTGAGTACTGAGCACTGAGCACCCTGAGTACTGAGCACCCAGCACCCTGAGTACTGAGCACCCAGCTCCCTGAGCAATGATCACCCTGAGTACTGAGCACCCAGCACCCTGAGTACTAAGCACCGAGCACCCTGAGTACTGAGCAATGAGCACCCCGAGTACTGAGCACCGAGCACCCCGAGCACTGAGCACCCAGAACCCCGAGCACCGAGCACCCTGAGTACTGAGCACCCAGCACCCTGAGCACTGAACACACAGCACCCTGAGTACAGAAAACCCCTAGCACTGAGAACCCAGCACCCTGAGTACTGAGCACCGAGCACACTGAGCACTGAGCACCCAGCACCCCGAGCACTGAGCACCCAGCACCCTGAGTACTGAGCACCCAGCACCCTGAGTACTGAGCACCCAGCACCCCGAGCACTGAGTACCCAGCACCCTGAGCACTGAGCACCCAGCACACTGAGCACTGAGCACCAAGCACCCTGAGCAGTGAGCACCCAGCACCCTGAGTTCTGAGCACTGAGCACCCAGCACCCCGAGCACTGAGCACCCAGCACCCTGAGTACTGAGCACTGAGCACCCAGCACCCCGAGCACTGAGCACCCAGCACCCTGAGCCCTGAGCACCCAACACCCGAGTACTGAGCACCCAGCACCCTGAGTAGTGAGCACCCAGCTCCCTGAGTACTGAGCACCCAGCACCCCGAGTACTGAGCACCCAGCACCCTGAGTACTGAGCACCCAGCACCCCGAGCACTAAGCACACAGCACCCAGAGCACTGAGGACCCAGCACCCTGAGCACTGAGCAGCCAGCACCCTGAGTACTGAGCACCGAGCACCCTGAGTACTGAGCACCCAGCACCCTGAGCACTGATCACCCAGCACCCTGAGTACTGAGCACCAAGTACCCTGAGTACTGAGCACTGAGAACACAGCACCCTGAGCAATGAGCACCCAGCACCCTGTGTACTGAGCACTGAGCACCCAGCACCCCGAGCACTGAGCACCCAGCACCCCGAGCAATGAGCACCCAGCACCCTGAGTACTGAGCACCCAGCACCCCGAGTACTGAGCACCCAGCAACCTGAGAACCGAGCAGCCAGCACCCCGAGCACTGAGCACCCAACACACTGAGCACTGAGCACCCAACACCCCAAGCACTGAGCACCCTGAGCACTGAGCACCCAGCACCCCAAGCACTGAGCACCCTGAGTACTGAGCACCCAGCACCCCGAGCTCTGAGCACCCAGCACCCTGAGTACTAAGCACCGAGCAACCTGAGTACTGAGCACCCAGCACCCTGAGTACTGAGCACCCAGCACCCTGAGCACTGAGCACCCAGCACCCTGAGTACTGAGCACCGAGCACCCCGAGTACTGAGCACCCAGCACCCCGAGCACTGAGCACCCAGCACCCCGAGCACTGAGCACCCAGCACCCCGAGCACTGAGCACCCAGCACCCCGAGCACTGAGCACCCAGCACCCCGAGCACTGCGCACACAGCACCCCGAGCACCGAGCACCCTGAGTACTAAGCACCGAGCACCCTGAGCACTGAGCACCCAGCACCCTTAGCACTGAGCACACAGTACCCTGAGTACTGAGCACCCAGCAGCCCGAGCACTGAGCACACAGCACCCTGAGCACTGAGCACCCATCTCCCCGAGCAGTGAGCACCCAGCACCCTGAGCCCTGAGCAACCTGAGTCCTGAGCACTGAGCACCCTGAGTACTGAGCACTGAGCACCCTGAGTACTGAGCACCCAGCACCCTGAGCAATGAGCACCCAGAGTACTGAGCACCCAGCACCCTGAGCACTGAGCACAGAGCACCTAGAGCACTGAGCACCCAGCACCCGGAGTACTGAGCACCCAGCACCCTGAGTACTAAGCACCAAGCACCCTGAGTACTGAGCACCCAATACCCTGAGCACTGAACACACAGCACCCTGAGTACTGAGCACCCCGAGCACTGAGCACCCAGCATACTGAGTACTGAGCACCCAGCACCCTGAGTACTGAGCACCCAGCACCCAGAGCACTGAGCACTGAGCACGCTGAGTACTGAGCACTGAGCACCCTGAGCACTGAGCACCCTGAGTACTGAGCACTGAGCACCCTGAGCACTGAGCACCATGCACCCTGAGTACTGAGCACCCAGCACCCTGAGCACTGAGGACCGAGCACCCTGAGCACTGAGCACCATGCACCCTGAGTACTGAGCACCCAGCACCCTGAGCACTGAGCACCCAGCACCCTGAGCACTGAGGACCGAGCACCCTGAGTACTGAGGACCCAGCACCCCAAGCACTGAGCACCCCGAGCACTGAGCAGCCAGCACCCTGAGTACTGAGCACCGAGCACCCTGAGTACTGAGCTGCCAGCACCCTGAGTACTGAGCACCCAGCATACTGAGCACCGAGCACCCAGCACCCTGAGTACTGAGCACACAGCACCCTGAGCACTGAGCACCCAGCACCCTGAGTACTGAGCACCGAGCACCCTGAGTACTGAGCACCCAGCACCCCGAGCACTGAGCACCCACCACCCTGAGCACTGAGCACCCAGCATACTGCGTACTGAGCACCCAGCACCTTGAGTACTGAGCACCCAGCACCCTGAGCACTGAGCACCCAGCACCCTGAGTACAGAGCATCCAGCACCCCGAGCACTGAGCACCCAGCACCCTGAGTACTGAGCACTGAGCACCCAGCACCCAGAGCACTGAGCACCCAGCACCCTGTGTACTGAGCACTGAGTACCCAGCACCCCGAGCACTGAGCACCCAGCACCCTGAGCACTGAGCACCGTGAGTACTGAGCACCCAGCACCCTGAGCACTGAGCACCCAGCACCCCGAGCACAGAGCACCCAGCACCCAGAGCACTGTGCACTGAGCACCCTGAGTACTGAGCACTGAGCACCCAACACCCCAAGCACTGAGCACCCTGAGCACTGAGCACCCAGCACCCCAAGCACTGAGCACCCAGCACCCTGTGTACTGAGCACTGAGTACCCAGTACCCCGAGCACTGCGACCCAGCACCCTGAGCACTGAGCACCCAGCACCCCGAGTACTGAGCACCCAGCACCCCGAGCATGGGGCACCCAGCACCCTGAGCACTGAGCACCCAGCACCCCGAGCAATGAGCACCCAGCACCCTGAGTACTGAGGACCGAGCACCCCGAGTACTGAGCACCCAGCAACCTGAGCAATGAGCACCCAGCAGCCCCAGCAATGAGCACCCAGCACCCTGAGTACTGAGCACCCAACACCCCGAGTACTGAGCACCCAGCAACCTGAGAACCGAGCAGCCAGCACCCCGAGCGCTGAGCACCCAGCACCCTGAGCACTGAGCACCCAGCACCCTGAGTACTGAGCACTGAGCACCGCGAGTACTGAGCACCCAGCACCCTGAGTACTGAGCACCCAGCACCCTGAGTACTGAGCACCCAGCACCCTGAGCACTGAGCACCCAGCACCCTGAGTACTAAGCACCCAACACCCCAAGCACTGAGCACCCTGAGTACTGAGCACCCAGCACCCCAAGCACTGAGCACCCCGAGCACTGAGCAGCCAGTACCCTGAGTACTGAGCACCGAGCACCCTGAGTACTGAGCAGCCAGCACCCTGAGAACTGAGCAGCCAGCATACTGAGCACTGAGCACCCAGCACCCTGAGTACTGAGCACCGAGCACCCTGAGTACTGAGCACCCAGCACCCCGAGCACTGAGCACCCAGCACCCTGAGCACTGAGCACCCAGCATAATGAGTACTGAGCACCCAGCACCCTGAGCACTGAGCACCCAGCACCCTCAGCACTGAGCACCCAGCACCCTTAGTACTGAGCATCCAGCACCCCGAGCACTGAGCACCCAGCACCCTGAGTACTGAGCACTGAGCACCCAGCACCCCGAGCCGTGACCACCCAGCATCCTGTGTACTGAGCACTGAGTACCCAGCACCCCGAGCACTGAGCACCCAGCACCCTGAGTACTGAGCACTGAGCACACAGCACCCCGAGCACTGAGAACCCAGCACCCTGTGTACTGAGCACTGAGTACCCAGTACCCCGAGCACTGTGACCCAGCACCCTGAGCACTGAGCACCCAGCACCCCGAGTACTGAGCACCCAGCACCCCGAGCACTGAGCACCCAGCACCCCGAGCACTGAGCACCCAGCACCCCGAGCAATGAGCACCCAGCACCCTGAGTACTGAGCACCCAGCACCCCGAGTACTGAGCACTCAGCAACCTGAGAACGGAGCAGCCAGCACCCCGAGCGCTGAGCACCCAGCACCCTGAGCACTGAGCACCCAGCACCCTGAGTACTGAGCACTGAGCACACCGAGTACTGAGCACCCAGCACCCCGAGCACTGAGCACCGAGCACCCCGAGCACTGAGCACCCAGCACCCCGAGCACTGAGCACCCAGCACCCCGAGCACTGAGCACCCAGCACCCTGAGCTCTGAGCACTGAGCACCCTGAGCACTGAGCACCCAGCACCCTGAGCACTGAGCACCCAGCATCCTGAGCACTGAGTACTGAGCACCCAGCACGCTGAGCACTGAGCACACAGCACTCTGAGTACTGAGCACTGAGCACCCCGATTACTGAGCACCCAGCACCCCGAGCGCTGAGCACCCAGCACCCTGAGCACTGAGCACCCAGCACCCTGAGTACTGAGCACTGAGCACCCCGAGCACTGAGCACCCAGCACCCGGAGCACTGAGCACTGAGCACCCCGAGCACTGAGCAACCAGCACCCCGAGCACTGAGCACCGAGCACCCCGAGCACTGAGCACCCAGCACCCCGAGCACTGAGCACTGAGCACCCAGCACCCCGAGCACTGAGCACCCAGCACCCTGAGCACTGAGCACCCAGCACCCGAGTACTGATCACCCAGCACCCTGAGTACTGAGCACACAGCACCCCGAGCACTGAGCACTGAGCACCCAGCACCCTGAGCACTGAGCACCCAGCACCCGAGTACTGATCACCCAGCACCCTGAGTACTGAGCACCCAGCACCCTGAGTACTGAGCACACAGCACCCCGAGCACTGAGCACTGAGCACCCAGCACCCTGAGTACTAAGCACCCAACACCCCAAGCACTGAGCACCCCGAGCACTGAGCAGCCAGCACCCTGAGTACTGAGCACCGAGCACCCCGAGCACTGAGCACCCAGCACCCTGAGTACTGAGCACCCAGCACCCTGAGCACTGAGCACCCAGCACCCTGAGTACTGAGCACCGAGCACCCTGAGTACTGAGCACCCAGCACCCTGAGTACTGAGCACCCAGCACCCTGAGTACTGAGCACCCAGCGTACTGAGCACCGAGCACCCAGCACCCTGAGTACTGAGCACCCAGCACCCTGAGCACTGAGCACCCAGCACCCTGAGTACTGAGCACTGAGCACCCCGAGTACTGAGCACCGAGCACACCGAGCACTGATCACCCAGCATCCCGAGCACCGAGCACCCTGTGTACTGAGCACCCAGCACCCTGAGCACTGAGCACCCAGCACCCTGAGCACTTAGCACCCAGCACCCTGAGCACTGAGCACCCAGCACCCTGAGTACTGAGCACCGAGCAACCCGAGCACTGAGCACCCAGCACCCTGAGCACTGAGCAACCTTAGTACTGAGTACTGAGCACCCTGAGTACTGAGCACTGAGCACCCTGAGTACTGAGCACCCAGCACCCTGAGTACTGAGCACCCAGCTCCCTGAGCAATGATCACCCTGAGTACTGAGCACCCAGCACCCTGAGTACTAAGCACCGAGCACCCTGAGTACTGAGCAATGAGCACCCCGAGTACTGAGCACCGAGCACCCCGAGCACTGAGCACCCAGAACCCCGAGCACCGAGCACCCTGAGTACTGAGCACCCAGCACCCTGAGCACTGAACACACAGCACCCTGAGTACAGAAAACCCCTAGCACTGAGAACCCAGCACCCTGAGTACTGAGCACCGAGCACACTGAGCACTGAGTACTGAGCACCCAGCACGCTGAGCACTGAGCACCCAGCACCATGAGTACTGAGCACTGAGCACAACGATTACTGAGCACCCAGCACCCTGAGCGCTGAGCACCCAGCACCCTGAGCACTGAGCACCCAGCACCATGAGTACTGAGCACCGAGCACCCTGAGCACCGAGCACCCAGCACCCTGAGTACTGAGCACCCAGCACCCTGAGCACTGAGCACCCAGCACCCTGAGTACTGAGCACCGAGCACCCTGAGTACTGAGCACCCAGCACCTCGAGCACTGAGCACCCAGCACCCTGAGCACTGAGCACCCAGCATACTGAGTACTGAGCACCCAGCACCCTGAGTACTGAGCACCCAGCACCCTGAGTACTGAACACCCAGCACCCTGAGTACTGAGCATCCAGCGCCCCGAGCACTGAGCTCCCAGCACCCTGAGTACTGAGCACTGAGCACCCAGCACCCCGAGCACTGAGCACCCAGCACCCTGTGTACTGAGCACTGAGTACCCAGCACCCCGAGCACTGAGCACCCAGCACCCTGAGCACTGAGCACCCTGAGTACTGAGCACCCAGCACCCTGAGCACTGAGCACCCAGCACCCCGATCACTGAGCACCCAGCACCCAGAGCACTGAGCACTGAGCACCCTGAGTACTGAGCACTGAGCACCCTGAGCACTGAGCACCGAGCACCCTGAGTACTGAGCACTGAGCACCCTGAGCACTGAGGACCGAGCACCCTGAGTACTAAGCACCCAGCACCCTGAGTACTGAGCACCCAGCACCCTGAGCACTGAGCACCCAGCACGCTGAGTACTGAGCACTGAGCACCCTGAGTACTGAGCACCGAGCACCCTGAGCACTGAGCACCCAGCACGCTGAGTACTGAGCACTGAGCACCCTGAGCACTGAGCACCCAGCACCCTGAGTACTGAGCACCGAGCACCCTGAGTACTGAGCACCCAGCACTCTGAGCACTGAGCACCCAGCACCCTGAGCACTGAGACACCCAGCACCCTGAGCACTGAGCACCCAGCTCCCCGAGCACTGAGCACCCTGCACCCTGAGCACTGAGCCTGAGCACCCTGAGTACTGAGCACTGAGCACCCTGAGTACTGAGCACCGATCACCCTGAGTACTGAGCACCCAGAACCCCGAGCACTGAGCACCGAGCACCCTGAGCACTGAGCACCCAGCACCCTGAGTACTAAGCACCCAGGACCCTGAGTACTGAGCACCCAGCACCCTGAGTACTGAGCACCCAGCACCCTGAGCACTGAGCAACCTTAGTACTGAGCACTGAGCAGCCTGAGTACTGAGCACTGAGCACCCTGAGTACTGAGCACCCAGCACCCTGAGTACTGAGCACCCAGCACCCTGAGCAATGATCACCCTGAGTACTGAGCACCCAGCACCATGAGCACTGAGCACCGAGCACCCTGAGCACTGAGCAACCAGCACCCGGAGTACTGAGAACCCAGCACCCTGAGTACTAAGCACCGAGCACCCTGAGTACTGAGCACTGAGCACCCCGAGCACTGAGCACCCAGAACCCCGAGCACCGAGCACCCTGAGTACTGAGCACCCAGCACCCTGAGCGCTGAACACACAGCACCCTGAGTACAGAAAACCCCGAGCACTGAGCACCCAGCACTCTGAGTACTGAGCACCGAGCACACTGAGCACTGAGCACCCAGCACCCCGAGCACTGAGCACCCAGCACCCTGAGTACGGAGCACCCAGCACCCTGAGTACTGAGCACCCAGCACCCCGAGCACTGAGTACCCAGCACCCTGAGCACTGAGCACCCAGCACCCTGAGCACTGAGCACCCAGCACCCTGAGCACTGAGCACCCAGCACCCTGAGTACTGAGCACTGAGCACCCAGCACCCCGAGCACTGAGCACCCAGCACCCTGAGTACTGAGCAATGAGCACCCAGCACCCCGAGCACTGAGCACCCAGCACCCTGTGCACTGAGCACCCAGCACCTGAGTCCTGAGCACCCAGCACCCTGAGGACTGAGCACCCAGCTCCCTGAGTACTGAGCACCCAGCACCCCGAGTACTGAGCACCCAGCATCCTGAGTACTGAGCACCCAGCTCCCCGAGCACTAAGCACACAGCACCCAGAGCACTGAGGACCCAGCACCCTGAGCACTGAGCACCCAGCACCCTGAGTACTGAGCACCGAGCACCCTGAGTACTGAGCACCCAGCACCCTGAGCACTGATCACCCAGCACCCTGAGTACTGAGCACCAAGTACCCTGAGTACTGAGCACCCAGCACCCCGAGCACTGAGCACCCAGCACCCTGAGTACTGAGCACTGAGCACACAGCACCCCGAGCATTGAGCACCCAGCACCCTGAGCACTGAGCACCCAGCACCCCGAGCAATGAGCACCCAGCACCCTGAGTACTGAGCACCCAGCACCCCGAGTACTGAGCACCCAGCAACCTGAGCACTGAGCACCCAGCACCCCCAGCAATGAGCACCCAGCACCCTGAGTACTGAGCACCCAGCACCCCGAGTACTGAGCACCCAGCAACCTGAGAACCGAGCAGCCAGCACCCCCAGCAATGAGCACCCAGCATCCTGAGTACTGAGCACCCAGCACCCCCAGCAATGAGCACCCAGCACCCTGAGTACTGAGCACCCAGCACCCCGAGTACTGAGAACCCAGCAACCTCAGAACCGAGCAGCCAGCACCCCGAGCGCTGAGCACCCAGCACCCTGAGCACTGAGCACCCAGCACCCTGAGTACTGAGCACTGAGCACCCCGAGTACTGAGCACCCAGCACCCCGAGCACTGAGCACCCAGCACCCTGAGTACTGAGCACCCAGCACCCTGAGTACTGAGCACCCAGCACCCTGAGCACTGAGCACCCAGCACCCTGAGTACTAAGCACCCAACACCCCAAGCACTGAGCACCCTGAGTACTGAGCAACCAGCACCCCAAGCACTGAGCACCCCGAGCACTGAGCAGCCAGCACCCTGAGTACTGAGCACCGAGCACCCTGAGTACTGAGCAGCCAGCACCCTGAGTACTGAGCACCCAGCATACTGAGCACCGAGCACCCAGCACCCTGAGTACTGAGCACACAGCACCCTGAGCACTGAGCACCCAGCACCCTGAGTACTGAGCACTGAGCACCCCGAGTACTGAGCACCCAGCACCCCGAGCACTGAGCACCGAGCACCCCGAGAACTGAGCACCCAGCACCCCGAGCACTGAGCACCCAGCACCCCGAGCACTGAGCACCCAGCACCCTGAGCACTGAGCACTGAGCACCCTGAGCACTGAGCACCCAGAACCCTGAGCACTGAGCACCCAGCATCCTGAGCACTGAGTACTGAGCACCCAGCACGCTGAGCACTGAGCACCCAGCACCATGAGTACTGAGCACTGAGCACCCCGATTACTGAGCACCCAGCACCCTGAGCGCTGAGCACCCAGCACCCTGAGCACTGAGCACCCAGCACCATGAGTACTGAGCACCGAGCACCCTGAGCACCGAGCACCCAGCACCCTGAGTACTGAGCACCCAGCACCCTGAGCACTGAGCACCCAGCACCCTGAGTACTGAGCACCGAGCACCCTGAGTACTGAGCACCCAGCACCTCGAGCACTGAGCACCCAGCACCCTGAGCACTGAGCACCCAGCATACTGAGTACTGAGCACCCAGCACCCTGAGTACTGAGCACCCAGCACCCTGAGTACTGAACACCCAGCACCCTGAGTACTGAGCATCCAGCGCCCCGAGCACTGAGCTCCCAGCACCCTGAGTACTGAGCACTGAGCACCCAGCACCCCGAGCACTGAGCACCCAGCACCCTGTGTACTGAGCACTGAGTACCCAGCACCCCGAGCACTGAGCACCCAGCACCCTGAGCACTGAGCACCCTGAGTACTGAGCACCCAGCACCCTGAGCACTGAGCACCCAGCACCCCGATCACTGAGCACCCAGCACCCAGAGCACTGAGCACTGAGCACCCTGAGTACTGAGCACTGAGCACCCTGAGCACTGAGCACCGAGCACCCTGAGTACTGAGCACTGAGCACCCTGAGCACTGAGGACCGAGCACCCTGAGTACTAAGCACCCAGCACCCTGAGTACTGAGCACCCAGCACCCTGAGCACTGAGCACCCAGCACGCTGAGTACTGAGCACTGAGCACCCTGAGTACTGAGCACCGAGCACCCTGAGCACTGAGCACCCAGCACGCTGAGTACTGAGCACTGAGCACCCTGAGCACTGAGCACCCAGCACCCTGAGTACTGAGCACCGAGCACCCTGAGTACTGAGCACCCAGCACTCTGAGCACTGAGCACCCAGCACCCTGAGCACTGAGACACCCAGCACCCTGAGCACTGAGCACCCAGCACCCCGAGCACTGAGCACCCTGCACCCTGAGCACTGAGCCTGAGCACCCTGAGTACTGAGCACTGAGCACCCTGAGTACTGAGCACCGATCACCCTGAGTACTGAGCACCCAGAACCCCGAGCACTGAGCACCGAGCACCCTGAGCACTGAGCACCCAGCACCCTGAGTACTAAGCACCCAGGACCCTGAGTACTGAGCACCCAGCACCCTGAGTACTGAGCACCCAGCACCCTGAGCACTGAGCAACCTTAGTACTGAGCACTGAGCAGCCTGAGTACTGAGCACTGAGCACCCTGAGTACTGAGCACCCAGCACCCTGAGTACTGAGCACCCAGCACCCTGAGCAATGATCACCCTGAGTACTGAGCACCCAGCACCATGAGCACTGAGCACCGAGCACCCTGAGCACTGAGCAACCAGCACCCGGAGTACTGAGAACCCAGCACCCTGAGTACTAAGCACCGAGCACCCTGAGTACTGAGCACTGAGCACCCCGAGCACTGAGCACCCAGAACCCCGAGCACCGAGCACCCTGAGTACTGAGCACCCAGCACCCTGAGCACTGAACACACAGCACCCTGAGTACAGAAAACCCCGAGCACTGAGCACCCAGCACTCTGAGTACTGAGCACCGAGCACACTGAGCACTGAGCACCCAGCACCCCGAGCACTGAGCACCCAGCACCCTGAGTACTGAGCACCCAGCACCCTGAGTACTGAGCACCCAGCACCCCGAGCACTGAGTACCCAGCACCCTGAGCACTGAGCACCCAGCACCCTGAGCACTGAGCACCCAGCACCCTGAGCACTGAGCACCCAGCACCCTGAGTACTGAGCACTGAGCACCCAGCACCCCGAGCACTGAGCACCCAGCACCCTGAGTACTGAGCACTGAGCACCCAGCACCCCGAGCACTGAGCACCCAGCACCCTGAGCACTGAGCACCCAGCACCTGAGTCCTGAGCACCCAGCACCCTGAGGACTGAGCACCCAGCTCCCTGAGTACTGAGCACCCAGCACCCCGAGTACTGAGCACCCAGCATCCTGAGTACTGAGCACCCAGCTCCCCGAGCACTAAGCACACAGCACACAGAGCACTGAGGACCCAGCACCCTGAGCACTGAGCACCCAGCACCCTGAGTACTGAGCACCGAGCACCCTGAGTACTGAGCACCCAGCACCCTGAGCACTGATCACCCAGCACCCTGAGTACTGAGCACCAAGTACCCTGAGTACTGAGCACCCAGCACCCCGAGCACTGAGCACCCAGCACCCTGAGTACTGAGCACTGAGCACACAGCACCCCGAGCACTGAGCACCCAGCACCCTGAGCACTGAGCACCCAGCACCCCGAGCAATGAGCACCCAGCACCCTGAGTACTGAGCACCCAGCACCCCGAGTACTGAGCACCCAGCAACCTGAGCACTGAGCACCCAGCACCCCCAGCAATGAGCACCCAGCACCCTGAGTACTGAGCACCCAGCACCCCGAGTACTGAGCACCCAGCAACCTGAGAACCGAGCAGCCAGCACCCCCAGCAATGAGCACCCAGCATCCTGAGTACTGAGCACCCAGCACCCCCAGCAATGAGCACCCAGCACCCTGAGTACTGAGCACCCAGCACCCCGAGTACTGAGAACCCAGCAACCTCAGAACCGAGCAGCCAGCACCCCGAGCGCTGAGCACCCAGCACCCTGAGCACTGAGCACCCAGCACCCTGAGTACTGAGCACTGAGCACCCCGAGTACTGAGCACCCAGCACCCCGAGCACTGAGCACCCAGCACCCTGAGTACTGAGCACCCAGCACCCTGAGTACTGAGCACCCAGCACCCTGAGCACTGAGCACCCAGCACCCTGAGTACTAAGCACCCAACACCCCAAGCACTGAGCACCCTGAGTACTGAGCACCCAGCACCCCAAGCACTGAGCACCCCGAGCACTGAGCAGCCAGCACCCTGAGTACTGAGCACCGAGCACCCTGAGTACTGAGCAGCCAGCACCCTGAGTACTGAGCACCCAGCATACTGAGCACCGAGCACCCAGCACCCTGAGTACTGAGCACACAGCACCCTGAGCACTGAGCACCCAGCACCCTGAGTACTGAGCACCGAGCACCCTGAGTACTGAGCACCCAGCACCCCGAGCACTGAGCACCCAGCACCCTGAGCACTGAGCACCCAGCATACTGCGTACTGAGCACCCAGCACCCTGAGTACTGAGCACCCAGCACCCTGAGCACTGAGCACCCAGCACCCTGAGTACTGAGCATCCAGCACCCCGAACACTGAGCACCCAGCACCCTGAGTACTGAGCACTGAGCACCCAGCACCCCGAGCACTGAGCACCCAGCACCCTGTGTACTGAGCACTGAGTACCCAGCACCCCGAGCACTGAGCACCCAGCACCCTGAGCACTGAGCACCCTGAGTACTGAGCACCCAGCACCCTGAGCACTGAGCACCCAGCACCCCGAGCACTGAGCACCCAGCACCCAGAGCACTGAGCACTGAGCACCCTGAGTACTGAGCACTGAGCACCCTGAGCACTGAGCACCGAGCACCCTGAGTACTGAGCACTGAGCAACCAACACCCCAAGCACTGAGCACCCTGAGCACTGAGCACCCAGCACCCCAAGCACTGAGCACCCTGAGTACTGAGCACCCAGCACCCTGAGTAATGAGCACCCAGCACCCTGAGTACTGAGCACCCAGCTCCCTGAGTCCTGAGCACCCAGCACCCCGAGCACTGAGCACCCAGCACCCTGAGTACTGAGCACTGAGCACACAGCACCCCGAGCACTGAGCACCCAGCACCCTGTGTACTGAGCACTGAGTACCCAGTACCCCGAGCACTGCGACCCAGCACCCTGAGCACTGAGCACCCAGCACCCCGAGTACTGAGCACCCAGCACCCCGAGAATGGGGCACCCAGCACCCTGAGCACTGAGCACCCAGCACCCCGAGCAATGAGCACCCAGCACCCTGAGTACTGAGCACCGAGCACCCCGAGTACTGAGCACCCAGCAACCTGAGCACTGAGCACCCAGCACCCCCAGCAATGAGCACCCAGCACCCTGAGTACTGAGCACCCAGCACCCCGAGTACTGAGCACCCAGCAACCTGAGAACCGAGCAGCCAGCACCCCCAGCAATGAGCACCCAGCACCCTGAGTACTGAGCACCCAGCACCCCCAGCAATGAGCACCCAGCACCCTGAGTACTGAGCACCCAGCATCCCGTGTACTGAGCACCCAGCAACCTGAGAACCGAGCAGCCAGCACCCTGAGCGCTGAGCACCCAGCACCCTGAGCACTGAGCACCCAGCACCCTGAGTACTGAGCACTGAGCACCCCGAGTACTGAGCACCCAGCACCCCGAGCACTGAGCACCCAGCACCCTGAGTACTGAGCACCCAGCACCCTGAGTACTGAGCACCCAGCACCCTGAGCACTGAGCACCCAGCACCCTGAGTACTAAGCACCCAACACCCCAAGCACTGAGCACCCTGAGTACTGAGCACCCAGCACCCCAAGCACTGAGCACCCCGAGCACTGAGCAGCCAGCACCCTGAGTACTGAGCACCGAGCACCCTGAGTACTGAGCAGCCCGCACCCTGAGTACTGAGCACCCAGCATACTGAGCACCGAGCACCCAGCACCCTGAGTACTGTGCACACAGCACCCTGAGCACTGAGCACCCAGCACCCTGAGTACTGAGCACCGAGCACCCTGAGTACTGAGCACCCAGCACCCCGAGCACTGAGCACCCAGCACCCTGAGCACTGAGCACCCAGCATACTGCGTACTGAGCACCCAGCACCCTGAGTACTGAGCACCCAGCACCCTGAGCACTGAGCACCCAGCACCCTGAGTACTGAGCATCCAGCACCCCGAGCAGTGAGCACCCAGCACCCTGAGTACTGAGCACTGAGCACCCAGCACCCCGAGCACTGAGCACCCAGCACCCTGTGTACTGAGCACTGAGTACCCAGCACCCCGAGCACTGAGCACCCAGCACCCAGAGCACTGAGCACCTACCACCCTGAGTACTGAGCACCCAGCACCCCGAGCACTGAGCACCCAGCACCCTGAGTACTGAGCACTGAGCACACAGCACCCCGAGCACTGAGCACCCAGCACCCTCTGTACTGAGCACTGAGTACCCAGTACCCCGAGCACTGCGACCCAACACCCTGAGCATTGAGCACCCAGCACCCCGAGTACTGAGCACCCAGCACCCCGAGCATGGGGCACCCGGGACCCTGAGCACCCAGCACCCCGAGCAATGAGCACCCAGCACCCTGAGTACTGAGCACCGAGCACCCCGAGTACTGAGCACCCAGCAACCTGAGCACTGAGCACCCAGCACCCCCAGCAATGAGCACCCAGCACCCCGAGCACTGAGCACCCAGCACCCCGAGCACTGAGCACCCAGCACCCCGAGCACTGAGCACCCAGCACCCTGAGCACTGAGCACTGAGCACTGAGCACCCTGAGCACTGAGCACCCAGAACCCTGAGCACTGAGCACCCAGCATCCTGAGCACTGAGTACTGAGCACCCAGCACGCTGAGCACTGAGCACCCAGCACCCTGAGTACTGAGCACTGAGCACCCCGATTACTGAGCACCCAGCACCCTGAGCGCTGAGCACCCAGCACCCTGAGCACTGAGCACCCAGCACCATGAGTACTGAGCACCGAGCACCCTGAGCACCGAGCACCCACCACCCTGAGTACTGAGCACCCAGCACCCTGAGCACTGAGCACCCAGCACCCTGAGTACTGAGCACCGAGCACCCTGAGTACTGAGCACTGAGCACCCTGAGCACTGAGCACCGAGCACCCTGAGTACTGAGCACTGAGCACCCAACACCCCAAGCACTGAGCACCCTGAGCACTGAGCACCCAGCACCCCAAGCACTGAGCACCCTGAGTACTGAGCACCCAGCACCCTGAGTAATGAGCACCCAGCACCCTGAGTACTGAGCACCCAGCTCCCTGAGTACTGAGCACCCAGCACCCCGAGCACTGAGCACCCAGAACCCTGAGTACTGAGCACTGAGCACACAGCACCCCGAGCACTGAGCACCCAGCACACTCTGTACTGAGCACTGAGTACCCAGTACCCCGAGCACTGCGACCCAGCATCCTGAGCATTGAGCACCCAGCACCCCGAGTACTGAGCACCCAGCACCCCGAGCATGGGGCACCCAGCACCCTGAGCACTGAGCACCCAGCACCCCGAGCAATGAGCACCCAGCACCCTGACTACTGAGCACCGAGCACCCCGAGTACTGAGCACCCAGCAACCTGAGCACTGAGCACCCAGCACCCCCAGCAATGAGCACCCAGCACCCCGAGCACTGAGCACCCAGCACCCCGAGCACTGAGCACCCAGCACCCTGAGCACTGAGCACCCAGCACCCTGAGCACTGGGCACTGAGCACTGAGCACCCTGAGCACTGAGCACCCAGAACCCTGAGCACTGAGCACCCAGCATCCTGAGCACTGAGTACTGAGCACCCAGCACGCTGAGCACTGAGCACCCAGCACCCCGAGCACTGAGCACCCAGCACCCGGAGTACTGAGAACCCAGCACCCTGAGTACTAAGCACCGAGCACCCTGAGTACTGAGCACTGAGCACCCCGAGCACTGAGCACCCAGAACCCCGAGCACCGAGCACCCTGAGTACTGAGCACCCAGCACCCTGAGCACTGAACACACAGCACCCTGAGTACAGAAAACCCCGAGCACTGAGCACCCAGCACTCTGAGTACTGAGCACCGAGCACACTGAGCACTGAGCACCCAGCACCCTGAGCACTGAGCACCCAGCACCCTGAGTACTGAGCACCCAGCACCCTGAGTACTGAGCACCCAGCACCCCGAGCACTGAGTACCCAGCACCCTGAGCACTGAGCACCCAGCACCCTGAGCACTGAGCACCCAGCACCCTGAGTACTGAGTACCCAGCACCCTGAGCACTGAGCACCCAGCACCCTGAGCACTGAGCACCCAGCACCCTGAGTACTGAGCACCCAGCACCCTGAGTACTGAGCACCCAGCACCCCGAGCACTGAGTACCCAGCACCCTGAGCACTGAGCACCCAGCACCCTGAGCACTGAGCACCCAGCACCCTGAGCACTGAGCACCCAGCACCCTGAGTACTGAGCACTGAGCACCCAGCACCCCGAGCACTGAGCATCCAGCACCCTGAGTACTGAGCACTGAGCACCCAGCACCCCGAGCACTGAGCACCCAGCACCCTGAGCACTGAGCACCCAGCACCTGAGTCCTGAGCACCCAGCACCCTGAGGACTGAGCACCCAGCTCCCTGAGTACTGAGCACCCAGCACCCCGAGTACTGAGCACCCAGCATCCTGAGTACTGAGCACCCAGCTCCCCGAGCACTAAGCACACAGCACCCAGAGCACTGAGGACCCAGCACCCTGAGCACTGAGCACCCAGCACCCTGAGTACTGAGCACCGAGCACCCTGAGTACTGACCACCCAGCACCCTGAGCACTGATCACCCAGCACCCTGAGTACTGAGCACCAAGTACCCTGAGTACTGAGCACCCAGCACCCCGAGCACTGAGCACCCAGCACCCTGAGTACTGAGCACTGAGCACACAGCAACCCGAGCACTGAGCACCCAGCACCCTGTGTACTGAGCACTGAGTACCCAGTACCCCGAGCACTGCGACCCAGCACCCTGAGCAATGAGCACCCAGCACCCCGAGTACTGAGCACCCAGCTCCCCGAGCACTGAGCACCCAGCACCCTGAGCACTGAGCACCCAGCACCCCGAGCAATGAGCACCCAGCACCCTGAGTACTGAGCACCCAACACCCCGAGTACTGAGCACCCAGCAACCTGAGCACTGAGCACCCAGCACCCCAGCAATGAGCACCCAGCACCCTGAGTACTGAGCACCCAGCACCCTGAGTACTGAGCACCCAGCAACCTGAGTACTGAGCACCCAGCACCCCCAGCAATGAGCACCCAGCATCCTGAGTACTGAGCACCCAGCACCCCCAGCAATGAGCACCCAGCACCCTGAGTACTGAGCACCCAGCACCCCGAGTACTGAGAACCCAGCAACCTGAGAACCGAGCAGCCAGCACCCCGAGCGCTGAGCACCCAGCACCCTGAGCACTGAGCACCCAGCACCCTGAGTACTGAGCACTGAGCACCCCGAGTACTGAGCACCCAGCACCCCGAGCCCTGAGCACCCAGCACCCTGAGTACTGAGCACCCAGCACCCTGAGTACTGAGCACCCAGCACCCTGAGCACTGAGCACCCAGCACCCTGAGTACTAAGCACCCAACACCCCAAGCACTGAGCACCCTGAGTACTGAGCACCCAGCACCCCAAGCACTGAGCACCCCGAGCACTGAGCAGCCAGCACCCTGAGTACTGAGCACCGAGCACCCTGAGTACTGAGCAGCCAGCACCCTGAGTACTGAGCACCCAGCATACTGAGCACCGAGCACCCAGCACCCTGAGTACTGAGCACACAGCACCCTGAGCACTGAGCACCCAGCACCCTGAGTACTGAGCACCGAGCACCCTGAGTACTGAGCACCCAGCACCCCGAGCACTGAGCACCCAGCACCCTGAGCACTGAGCACCCAGCATACTGCGTACTGAGCACCCAGCACCCTGAGTACTGAGCACCCAGCACCCTGAGCACTGAGCACCCAGCACCCTGAGTACTGAGCATCCAGCACCCCGAGCAGTGAGCACCCAGCACCCTGAGTACTGAGCACTGAGCACCCAGCACCCCGAGCACTGAGCACCCAGCACCCTGAGTACTGAGCACTGAGCACACAGCACCCCGAGCACTGAGCACCCAGCACCCTCTGTACTGAGCACTGAGTACCCAGTACCCCGAGCACTGCGACCCAACACCCTGAGCATTGAGCACCCAGCACCCCGAGTACTGAGCACCCAGCACCCCGAGCATGGGGCACCCAGGACCCTGAGCACCCAGCACCCCGAGCAATGAGCACCCAGCACCCTGAGTACTGAGCACCGAGCACCCCGAGTACTGAGCACCCAGCAACCTGAGCACTGAGCACCCAGCACCCCCAGCAATGAGCACCCAGCACCCCGAGCACTGAGCACCCAGCACCCCGAGCACTGAGCACCCAGCACCCCGAGCACTGAGCACCCAGCACCCTGAGCACTGAGCACTGAGCACTGAGCACCCTGAGCACTGAGCACCCAGAACCCTGAGCACTGAGCACCCAGCATCCTGAGCACTGAGTACTGAGCACCCAGCACGCTGAGCACTGAGCACCCAGCACCCTGAGTACTGAGCACTGAGCACCCCGATTACTGAGCACCCAGCACCCTGAGCGCTGAGCACCCAGCACCCTGAGCACTGAGCACCCAGCACCATGAGTACTGAGCACCGAGCACCCTGAGCACCGAGCACCCAGCACCCTGAGTACTGAGCACCCAGCACCCTGAGCACTGAGCACCCAGCACCCTGAGTACTGAGCACCGAGCACCCTGAGTACTGAGCACTGAGCACCCTGAGCACTGAGCACCGAGCACCCTGAGTACTGAGCACTGAGCACCCAACACCCCAAGCACTGAGCACACTGAGCACTGAGCACCCAGCACCCCAAGCACTGAGCACCCTGAGTACTGAGCACCCAGCACCCTGAGTAATGAGCACCCAGCACCCTGAGTACTGAGCACCCAGCTCCCTGAGTACTGAGCACCCAGCACCCCGAGCACTGAGCACCCAGAACCCTGAGTACTGAGCACTGAGCACACAGCACCCCGAGCACTGAGCACCCAGCACACTCTGTACTGAGCACTGAGTACCCAGTACCCCGAGCACTGCGACCCAGCATCCTGAGCATTGAGCACCCAGCACCCCGAGTACTGAGCACCCAGCACCCCGAGCATGGGGCACCCAGCACCCTGAGCACTGAGCACCCAGCACCCCGAGCAATGAGCACCCAGCACCCTGACTACTGAGCACCGAGCACCCCGAGTACTGAGCACCCAGCAACCTGAGCACTGAGCACCCAGCACCCCCAGCAATGAGCACCCAGCACCCCGAGCACTGAGCACCCAGCACCCCGAGCACTGAGCACCCAGCACCCTGAGCACTGAGCACCCAGCACCCTGAGCACTGGGCACTGAGCACTGAGCACCCTGAGCACTGAGCACCCAGAACCCTGAGCACTGAGCACCCAGCATCCTGAGCACTGAGTACTGAGCACCCAGCACGCTGAGCACTGAGCACCCAGCACCCCGAGCACTGAGCACCCAGCACCCGGAGTACTGAGAACCCAGCACCCTGAGTACTAAGCACAGAGCACCCTGAGTACTGAGCACTGAGCACCCCGAGCACTGAGCACCCAGAACCCCGAGCACCGAGCACCCTGAGTACTGAGCACCCAGCACCCTGAGCACTGAACACACAGCACCCTGAGTACAGAAAACCCCGAGCACTGAGCACCCAGCACTCTGAGTACTGAGCACCGAGCACACTGATCACTGAGCACCCAGCACCCTGAGCACTGAGCACCCAGCACCCTGAGTACTGAGCACCCAGCACCCTGAGTACTGAGCACCCAGCACCCCGAGCACTGAGTACCCAGCACCCTGAGCACTGAGCACCCAGCACCCTGAGCACTGAGCACCCAGCACCCTGAGCACTGAGCACCCAGCACCCTGAGTACTGAGTACCCAGCACCCTGAGCACTGAGCACCCAGCACCCTGAGCACTGAGCACCCAGCACCCTGAGCACTGAGCACCCAGCACCCTGAGTACTGAGCACCCAGCACCCTGAGCACTGAGCACACAGCAACCCGAGCACTGAGCACCCAGCACCCTGTGTACTGAGCACTGAGTACCCAGTACCCCGAGCACTGCGACCCAGCACCCTGAGCAATGAGCACCCAGCACCCCGAGTACTGAGCACCCAGCTCCCCGAGCACTGAGCACCCAGCACCCTGAGCACTGAGCACCCAGCACCCCGAGCAATGAGCACCCAGCACCCTGAGTACTGAGCACCCAACACCCCGAGTACTGAGCACCCAGCAACCTGAGCACTGAGCACCCAGCACCCCAGCAATGAGCACCCAGCACCCTGAGTACTGAGCACCCAGCACCCCGAGTACTGAGCACCCAGCAACCTGAGTACTGAGCACCCAGCACCCCCAGCAATGAGCACCCAGCATCCTGAGTACTGAGCACCCAGCACCCCCAGCAATGAGCACCCAGCACCCTGAGTACTGAGCACCCAGCACCCCGAGTACTGAGAACCCAGCAACCTGAGAACCGAGCAGCCAGCACCCCGAGCGCTGAGCACCCAGCACCCTGAGCACTGAGCACCCAGCACCCTGAGTACTGAGCACTGAGCACCCCGAGTACTGAGCACCCAGCACCCCGAGCCCTGAGCACCCAGCACCCTGAGTACTGAGCACCCAGCACCCTGAGTACTGAGCACCCAGCACCCTGAGCACTGAGCACCCAGCACCCTGAGTACTAAGCACCCAACACCCCAAGCACTGAGCACCCTGAGTACTGAGCACCCAGCACCCCAAGCACTGAGCACCCCGAGCACTGAGCAGCCAGCACCCCGAGCCCTGAGCACCGAGCACCCTGAGTACTGAGCAGCCAGCACCCTGAGTACTGAGCACCCAGCATACTGAGCACCGAGCACCCAGCACCCTGAGTACTGAGCACACAGCACCCTGAGCACTGAGCACCCAGCACCCTGAGTACTGAGCACCGAGCACCCTGAGTACTGAGCACCCAGCACCCCGAGCACTGAGCACCCAGCACCCTGAGCACTGAGCACCCAGCATACTGCGTACTGAGCACCCAGCACCCTGAGTACTGAGCACCCAGCACCCTGAGCACTGAGCACCCAGCACCCTGAGTACTGAGCATCCAGCACCCCGAGCAGTGAGCACCCAGCACCCTGAGTACTGAGCACTGAGCACCCAGCACCCCGAGCACTGAGCACCCAGCACCCTATGTACTGAGCACTGAGTACCCAGCACCCCGAGCACTGAGCACCCAGCACCCAGAGCACTGAGCACCCACCACCCTGAGTACTGAGCACCCAGCACCCCGAGCACTGAGCACCCAGCACCCTGAGTACTGAGCACTGAGCACACAGCACCCCGAGCACTGAGCACCCAGCACCCTCTGTACTGAGCACTGAGTACCCAGTACCCCGAGCACTGCGACCCAACACCCTGAGCATTGAGCACCCAGCACCCCGAGTACTGAGCACCCAGCACCCCGAGCATGGGGCACCCAGGACCCTGAGCACCCAGCACCCCGAGCAATGAGCACCCAGCACCCTGAGTACTGAGCACCGAGCACCCCGAGTACTGAGCACCCAGCAACCTGAGCACTGAGCACCCAGCACCCCCAGCAATGAGCACCCAGCACCCCGAGCACTGAGCACCCAGCACCCCGAGCACTGAGCACCCAGCACCCCGAGCACTGAGCACCCAGCACCCTGAGCACTGAGCACTGAGCACCCTGAGCACTGAGCACCCAGTACCCTGAGCACTGAGCACCCAGCATCCTGAGCACTGAGTACTGAGCACCCAGCACGCTGAGCACTGAGCACCCAGCACCCTGAGTACTGAGCACTGAGCACCCCGATTACTGAGCACCCAGCACCCTGAGCGCTGAGCACCCAGCACCCTGAGTACTGAGCATCCAGCTCCCCGAGCACTGAGCACCCAGCACCCTGAGTACTGAGCACTGAGCACCCAGCACCCCGAGCACTGAGCACCCACCACCCTGTGTACTGAGCACTGAGTACCCAGCACCCCGAGCACTGAGCACCCAGCACCCTGAGCACTGAGCACCCTGAGTACTGAGCACCCAGCACCCTGAGCACTGAGCACCCAGCACCCCGAGCACTGAGCACCCAGCACCCAGAGCACTGAGCACTGAGCACCCTGAGTACTGAGCACTGAGCACCCTGAGCACTGAGCACCGAGCACCCTGAGTACTGAGCACAGAGCACCCAACACCCCAAGCACTGAGCACCCTGAGCACTGAGCACCCAGCACCCCAAGCACTGAGCACCCTGAGTACTGAGCACCCAGCACCCTGAGTAATGAGCACCCAGCACCCTGAGTACTGAGCACCCAGCTCCCTGAGTACTGAGCACCCAGCACCCTGAGCACTGAGCACCCAGCACCCTGAGTACTGAGCACTGAGCACACAGCACCCCGAGCACTGAGCACCCAGCACCCTGTGTACTGAGCACTGAGTACCCAGTACCCCGAGCACTGCGACCCAGCACCCTGAGCACTGAGCACCCAGCACCCCGAGTACTGAGCACCCAGCACCCCGAGCATGGGGCACCCAGCACCCTGAGCACTGAGCACCCAGCAACCTGAGTACTGAGCACCGAGCACCCCGAGTACTGAGCACCCAGCAACCTGAGCACTGAGCACCCAGCAACCCCAGCAATGAGCACCCAGCACCCTGAGTACTGAGCACCCAGCACCCCGAGTACTGAGCACCCAGCAACCTGAGAACCGAGCAGCCAGCACCCCCAGCAATGAGCACCCAGCACCCTGAGTACTGAGCACCCAGCACCCCCAGCAATGAGCACCCAGCACCCTGAGTACTGAGCACCCAGCACCCCGAGTACTGAGCACCCAGCAACCTGAGAACCGAGCAGCCAGCACCCCGAGCGCTGAGCACCCAGCACCCTGAGCACTGAGCACCCAGCACCCTGAGTACTGAGCACTGAGCACCCCGAGTACTGAGCACCCAGCACCCCGAGCACTGAGCACCCAGCACCCTGAGTACTGAGCACCCAGCCCCCTGAGTACTGAGCACCCAGCACCCTGAGCACTGAGCACCCAGCACCCTGAGTACTAAGCACCCAACACCCCAAGCACTGAGCACCCAGAGTACTGAGCACCCAGCACCCCAAGCACTGAGCACCCCGAGCACTGAGCAGCCAGCACCCTGAGTACTGAGCACCGAGCACCCTGAGTACTGAGCAGCCAGCACCCTGAGTACTGAGCACCCAGCATACTGAGCACCGAGCACCCAGCACCCTGAGTACTGAGCACACAGCACCCTGAGCACTGAGCACCCAGCACCCTGAGTACTGAGCACCGAGCACCCTGAGTACTGAGCAGCCAGCACCCCGAGCACTGAGCACCCAGCACCCTGAGCACTGAGCACCCAGCATACTGCGTACTGAGCACCCAGCACCCTGAGTACTGAGCAAACAGCACCCAGAGCACTGAGCACCCAGCACCCTGAGTACTGAGCATCCAGCACCCCGAGCACTGAGCACCCAGCACCCTGAGTACTGAGCACTGAGCACCCAGCACCCCGAGCACTGAGCACCCAGCACCCTGTGTACTGAGCACTGAGTACCCAGCACCCCGAGCACTGAGCAACCAGCACCCTGAGCACGGAGCACCCTGAGGACTGAGCACCCAGCACCCTGAGCACTGAGCACCCAGCACCCTGAGCACTGAGCACCCAGCACCCAGAGCACTGAGCCCTGAGCACCCTGAGTACTGAGCACTGAGCACCCTGAGCACTGAGCACCGAGCACCCTGAGTACTGAGCACTGAGCACCCTGAGTACTGAGCACCCAGCATCCCGAGCACTGAGCACCCAGCACCCTGTGTACTGAGCACTGAGTACCCAGTACCCCGAGCACTGCGACCCAGCAACCTGAGCACTGAGCACCCAGCACCCCGAGTCCTGAGCACAAAGCACCCCGAGCATGGGGCACCCAGCACCCTGAGCACTGAGCACCCAGCACCCCGAGCAATGAGCACCCAGCACCCTGAGTACTGAGCACCGAGCACCCCGAGTACTGAGCACCCAGCAACCTGAGCACTGAGCACCCAGCACCCCCAGCAATGAGCACCCAGCACCCTGAGTACTGAGCACCCAGCACCCCGAGTACTGAGCACCCAGCAACCTGAGAACCGAGCAGCCAGCACCCCCAGCAATGAGCACCCAGCACCCTGAGTACTGAGCACCCAGCACCCCCAGCAATGAGCACCCAGCACCCCGAGCACTGAGCACCCAGCACCCTGAGTACTGAGCACCCAACACCCTGAGTACTGAGCACCCAGCACCCTGAGCACTGAGCACCCAGCACCCTGAGTACTAAGCACCCAACACCCCAAGCACTGAGCACCCTGAGAACTGAGCACCCAGCACCCCAAGCACTGAGCACCCCGAGCACTGAGCAGCCAGTACCCTGAGGACTGAGCACCGAGCACCCTGAGTACTGAGCAGACAGCACCCTGAGAACTGAGCACCCAGCATACTGAGCACCGAGCACCCAGCACCCTGAGTACTGAGTACACAGCACCCTGAGCACTGAGCACCCAGCACCCTGAGTACTGAGGACCGAGCACCCTGAGTACTGAGCACCCAGCACCCCGAGCACTGAGCAGCCAGCACCCTGAGCACTGAGCACCCAGCATACTGAGTACTGAGCACCCAGCACCCTGAGCACTGAGCACCCAGCACCCTGAGCACTGAGCACCCTGCAACCTGAGTACTGAGCATCCAGCACCCCGAGCACTGAGCACCCAGCACCCTGAGTACTGAGCACTGAGCACCCAGCACCCCGAGCACTGAGCACCCAGCACCCTGTGTACTGAGCACTGAGTACCCAGCACCCCGAGCACTGAGCACCCAGCACCCTGAGCACTGAGCACCCTGAGTACTGAGCACCCAGCACCCTGAGCACTGAACACCCAGCACCCCGAGCACTGAGCACCCAGCACCCAGAGCACTGAGCACTGAGCACCCTGAGCACTGAGCACCGAGCACCCTGAGTACTGAGCACTGAGCACCCAACACCCCAAGCACTGAGCACCCTGAGCACTGAGCACCCAGCACCCCAAGCACTGAGCACCCTGAGTACTGAGCACCCAGCACCCTGAGTAATGAGCACCCAGCACCCTGAGTACTGAGCACCCAGCTCCCTGAGTACTGAGCACCCAGCACCCCGAGCACTGAGCATTCAGCACCCTGAGTACTGAGCACTGAGCACACAGCACCCCGAGCACTGAGCACCCAGCACCCTGTGTACTGAGCACTGAGTACCCAGTACCCCGAGCACTGCGACCCAGCACCCTGAGCACTGAGCACCCAGCACCCCGAGTACTGAGCACCCAGCACCCCGAGCATGGGGCACCCAGCACCCTGAGCACTGAGCACCCAGCACCCCGAGCAATGAGCACCCAGCACCCTGAGTACTGAGCACCGAGCACCCCGAGTACTGAGCACCCAGCAACCTGAGCACTGAGCACCCAGCACCCCCAGCAATGAGCACCCAGCACCCTGAGTACTGAGCACCAGGCACCCCGAGTACTGAGCACCCAGCAACCTGAGAACCGAGCAGCCAGCACCCTCAGCAATGAGCACCCAGCACCCTGAGTACTGAGCACCCAGCACCCCCAGCAATGAGCACCCAGCACCCTGAGTACTGAGCACCCCGCACCTCGAGTACTGAGCACCCAGCAACCTGAGAACCGAGCAGCCAGCACTCCGAGCGCTGAGCACCCAGCACCCTGAGCACTGAGCACCCAGCACCCTGAGTACTGAGCACTGAGCACCCCGAGTACTGAGCACCCAGCACCCCGAGCACTGAGCACCCAGCACCCTGAGTACTGAGCACCCAGCACCCTGAGTACTGAGCACCCAGCACCCTGAGCACTGAGCACCCAGCACCCTGAGTACTAAGCACCCAACACCCCAAGCACTGAGCACCCTGAGTACTGAGCACCCAGCACCCCAAGCACTGAGCACCCCGAGCACTGAGCAGCCAGTACCCTGAGTACTGAGCACCGAGCACCCTGAGTACTGAGCAGCCAGCACCCTGAGAACTGAGCACCCAGCATACTGAGCACCGAGCACCCAGCACCCTGAGTACTGAGCACACAGCACCCTGAGCACTGAGCACCCAGCACCCTGAGTACTGAGCACCGAGCACCCTGAGTACTGAGCAGCCAGCACCCTGAGTACTGAGCACCCAGCATACTGAGCACCGAGCACCCAGCACCCTGAGTACTGAGCACACAGCACCCTGAGCACTGAGCACCCAGCACCCTGAGTACTGAGCACCGAGCACCCTGAGTACTGAGCACCCAGCACCTCAAGCACTGAGCACCCAGCACCCTGAGCACTGAGCACCCAGCATACTGCGTACTGAGCACCCAGCACCCTGAGTACTGAGCAAACAGCACCCAGAGCACTGAGCACCCAGCACCCTGAGTACTGAGCATCCAGCACCCCGAGCACTGAGCACCCAGCACCCTGAGTACTGAGCACTGAGCACCCAGCACCCCGAGCACTGAGCACCCAGCACCCTGTGTACTGAGCACTGAGTACCCAGCACCCCGAGCACTGAGCACCCAGCACCCTGAGCACTGAGCACCCTGAGGACTGAGCACCCAGCACCCTGAGCACTGAGCACCCACCACCCTGAGCACTGAGCACCCAGCACCCAGAGCACTGAGCCCTGAGCACCCTGAGCACTGAGCACTGAGCACCCTGAGCACTGAGCACCGAGCACCCTGAGTACTGAGCACTGAGCACCCTGAGTACTGAGCACCCAGCATCCCGAGCACTGAGCACCCAGCACCCTGTGTACTGAGCACTGAGTACCCAGTACCCCGAGCACTGCGACCCAGCACCCTGAGCACTGAGCACCCAGCACCCCGAGTCCTGAGCACCCAGCACCCGGAGCATGGGGCACCCTGCACCCTGAGCACTGAGCACCCAGCACCCCGAGCAATGAGCACCCAGCACCCTGAGTACTGAGCACCGAGCACCCCGAGTACTGAGCACCCAGCAACCTGAGCACTGAGCACCCAGCACCCCCAGCAATGAGCACCCAGCACCCTGAGTACTGAGCACCCAGCACCCCGAGTACTGAGCACCCAGCAACCTGAGAAACGAGCAGCCAGCACCCCCAGCAATGAGCACCCAGCACCCTGAGTACTGAGCACCCAGCACCCCCAGCAATGAGCACCCAGCACCCTGAGTACTGAGCACCCAGTACCCCGAGTACTGAGCACCCAGCAACCTGAGAACCGAGCAGCCAGCACCCCGAGCTCTGAGCACCAAGCACCCTGAGCACTGAGCACCCAGCACCCTGAGTACTGAGCACTGAGCACCCCGAGTACTGAGCACCCAGCACCCCGAGCACTGAGCACCCAGCACCCTGAGTACTGAGCACCCAACACCCTGAGTACTGAGCACCCAGCACCCTGAGCACTGAGCACCCAGCACCCTGAGTATTAAGCACCCAACACCCCAAGCACTGAGCACCCTGAGAACTGAGCACCCAGCACCCCAAGCACTGAGCACCCCGAGCACTGAGCAGCCAGTACCCTGAGGACTGAGCACCGAGCACCCTGAGTACTGAGCAGACAGCACCCTGAGAACTGAGCACCCAGCATACTGAGCACCGAGCACCCAGCACCCTGAGTACTGAGTACACAGCACCCTGAGCACTGAGCACCCAGCACCCTGAGTACTGAGCACCGAGCACCCTGAGTACTGAGCACCCAGCACCCCGAGCACTGAGCACCCAGCACCCTGAGCACTGAGCACCCAGCATACAGAGTACTGAGCACCCAGCACCCTGAGCACTGAGCACCCAGCACCCTGAGCACTGAGCACCCAGCAACCTGAGTACTGAGCATCCAGCACCCCGAGCACTGAGCACCCAGCACCCTGAGTACTGAGCACTGAGCACCCAGCACCCCGAGCACTGAGCACCCAGCACCCTGTGTACTGAGCACTGAGTACCCAGCACCCCGAGCACTGAGCACCCAGCACCCTGAGCACTGAGCACCCTGAGTACTGAGCACCCAGCACCCTGAGCACTGTACACCCAGCACCCCGAGCACTGAGCACCCAGCACCCAGAGCACTGAGCACTGAGCACCCTGAGCACTGAGCACCGAGCACCCTGAGTACTGAGCACTGAGCACCCAACACCCCAAGCACTGAACACCCTGAGCACTGAGCACCCAGCACCCCAAGCACTGAGCACCCTGAGTACTGAGAACCCAGCACCCTGAGTAATGAGCACGCAGCACCCTGAGTACTGAGCACCCAGCTCCCTGAGTACTGAGCACCCAGCACCCCGAGCACTGAGCACCCAGCACCCTGAGTACTGAGCACTGAGCACACAGCACCCCGAGCACTGAGCACCCAGCACCCTGTGTACTGAGCACTGAGTACCCAGTACCCCGAGCACTGCGACCCAGCACCCTGAGCAATGAGCACCCAGCACCCCGAGTACTGAGCACCCAGCACCCCGAGCATGGGGCACCCAGCACCCTGAGCACTGAGCACCCAGCACCCCGAGCAATGAGCACCCAGCACCCTGAGTACTGAGCACCGAGGACCCCGAGTACTGAGCACCCAGCAACCTGAGCACTGAGCACCCAGCACCCCCAGCAATGAGCACCCAGCACCCTGAGTACTGAGCACCAGGCACCCCGAGTACTGAGCACCCAGCAACCTGAGAACCGAGCAGCCAGCACCCTCAGCAATGAGCACCCAGCACCCTGAGTACTGAGCACCCAGCACCCCCAGCAATGAGCACCCAGCACCCTGAGTACTGAGCACCCCGCACCTCGAGTACTGAGCACCCAGCAACCTGAGAACCGAGCAGCCAGCACTCCGAGCGCTGAGCACCCAGCACCCTGAGCACTGAGCACCCAGCACCCTGAGTACTGAGCACTGAGCACCCCGAGTACTGAGCACCCAGCACCCCGAGCACTGAGCACCCAGCACCCTGAGTACTGAGCACCCAGCACCCTGAGTACTGAGCACCCAGCACCCTGAGCACTGAGCACCCAGCACCCTGAGTACTAAGCACCCAACACCCCAAGCACTGAGCACCCTGAGTACTGAGCACCCAGCACCCCAAGCACTGAGCACCCCGAGCACTGAGCAGCCAGTACCCTGAGTACTGAGCACCGAGCACCCTGAGTACTGAGCACCCAGCACCCTGAGTACTGAGCACACAGCACCCTGAGCACTGAGCACCCAGCACCCTGAGTACTGAGCACCGAGCACCCTGAGTACTGAGCACCCAGCACCCTGAGCACTGAGCACCCAGCACCCTGAGCACTGAGCACCCAGCATACTGAGTACTGAGCACCCAGCACCCTGAGCACTGAGCACCCAGCACCCTGAGCACTGAGCACCCAGCACCCTGAGTACTGAGCATCCAGCACCCCGAGCACTGAGCACCCAGCACCCTGAGTACTGAGCACTGAGCACCCAGCACCCGGAGCACTGAGCACCCAGCACCCTGTGTACTGAGCACTGAGTACCCAGCACCCCGAGCACTGAGCACCCAGCACCCTGAGCACTGAGCACCCTGAGTACTGAGCACCCAGCACCCTGAGTACTGAGCACCCAGCACCCCGAGCACTGAGCACCCAGCACCCAGAGCACTGAGCACTGAGCACCCTGAGTACTGAGCACTGAGCACCCTGAGCACTGAGCACCGAGCACCCTGAGTACTGAGCACTGAGCACCCAACACCCCAAGCACTGAGCACCCTGAGCACTGAGCACCCAGCACCCCAAGCACTGAGCACCCTGAGTACTGAGCACCCAGCACCCCGAGCTCTGAGCACCCAGCACCCTGAGTACTAAGCACCGAGCAACCTGAGTACTGAGCACCCAGCACCCTGAGTACTGAGCACCCAGCACCCTGAGCACTGAGCACCCAGCACCCTGAGTACTGAGCACCGAGCACCCCGAGTACTGAGCACCCAGCACCCCGAGCACTGAGCACCCAGCACCCCGAGCACTGAGCACCCAGCACCCCGAGCACTGAGCACCCAGCACCCCGAGCACTGAGCACCCAGCACCCCGAGCACTGCGCACACAGCACCCCGAGCACCGAGCACCCTGAGTACTAAGCACCGAGCACCCTGAGCACTGAGAACCCAGCACCCTTAGCACTGAGCACACAGTACCCTGAGTACTGAGCACCCAGCACCCCGAGCACTGAGCACACAGCACAATGAGCACTGAGCACCCATCTCCCCGAGCAGTGAGCACCCAGCACCCTGAGCCCTGAGCAACCTGAGTCCTGAGCACTGAGCACCCTGAGTACTGAGCACTGAGCACCCTGAGTACTGAGCACCCAGCACCCTGAGCAATGAGCACCCAGAGTACTGAGCACCCAGCACCCTGAGCACTGAGCACAGAGCACCTAGAGCACTGAGCACCCAGCACCCGGAGTACTGAGCACCCAGCACCCTGAGTACTAAGCACCAAGCACCCTGAGTACTGAGCACCCAATACCCTGAGCACTGAACACACAGCACCCTGAGTACTGAGCACCCCGAGCACTGAGCACCCAGCATACTGAGTACTGAGCACCCAGCACCCTGAGTACTGAGCACCCAGCACCCAGAGCACTGAGCACTGAGCACGCTGAGTACTGAGCACTGAGCACCCTGAGCACTGAGCACCCTGAGTACTGAGCACTGAGCACCCTGAGCACTGAGCACCATGCACCCTGAGTACTGAGCACCCAGCACCCTGAGCACTGAGGACCGAGCACCCTGAGCACTGAGCACCATGCACCCTGAGTACTGAGCACCCAGCACCCTGAGCACTGAGCACCCAGCACCCTGAGCACTGAGGACCGAGCACCCTGAGTACTGAGCACCCAGCACCCCAAGCACTGAGCACCCCGAGCACTGAGCAGCCAGCACCCTGAGTACTGAGCACCGAGCACCCTGAGTACTGAGCTGCCAGCACCCTGAGTACTGAGCACCCAGCATACTGAGCACCGAGCACCCAGCACCCTGAGTACTGAGCACACAGCACCCTGAGCACTGAGCACCCAGCACCCTGAGTACTGAGCACCGAGCACCCTGAGTACTGAGCACCCAGCACCCCGAGCACTGAGCACCCACCACCCTGAGCACTGAGCACCCAGCATACTGCGTACTGAGCACCCAGCACCTTGAGTACTGAGCACCCAGCACCCTGAGCACTGAGCACCCAGCACCCTGAGTACAGAGCATCCAGCACCCCGAGCACTGAGCACCCAGCACCCTGAGTACTGAGCACTGAGCACCCAGCACCCAGAGCACTGAGCACCCAGCACCCTGTGTACTGAGCACTGAGTACCCAGCACCCCGAGCACTGAGCACCCAGCACCCTGAGCACTGAGCACCGTGAGTACTGAGCACCCAGCACCCTGAGCACTGAGCACCGTGAGTACTGAGCACCCAGCACCCTAAGCACTGAGCACCCAGCACCCCGAGCACAGAGCACCCAGCACCCAGAGCACTGTGCACTGAGCACCCTGAGTACTGAGCACTGAGCACCCAACACCCCAAGCACTGAGCACCCTGAGCACTGAGCACCCAGCACCCCAAGCACTGAGCACCCAGCACCCTGTGTACTGAGCACTGAGTACCCAGTACCCCGAGCACTGCGACCCAGCACCCTGAGCACTGAGCACCCAGCACCCCGAGTACTGAGCACCCAGCACCCCGAGCATGGGGCACCCAGCACCCTGAGCACTGAGCACCCAGCACCCCGAGCAATGAGCACCCAGCACCCTGAGTACTGAGGACCGAGCACCCCGAGTACTGAGCACCCAGCAACCTGAGCAATGAGCACCCAGCAGCCCCAGCAATGAGCACCCAGCACCCTGAGTACTGAGCACCCAACACCCCGAGTACTGAGCACCCAGCAACCTGAGAACCGAGCAGCCAGCACCCCGAGCGCTGAGCACCCAGCACCCTGAGCACTGAGCACCCAGCACCCTGAGTACTGAGCACTGAGCACCGCGAGTACTGAGCACCCAGCACCCTGAGTACTGAGCACCCAGCACCCTGAGTACTGAGCACCCAGCACCCTGAGCACTGAGCACCCAGCACCCTGAGTACTAAGCACCCAACACCCCAAGCACTGAGCACCCTGAGTACTGAGCACCCAGCACCCCAAGCACTGAGCACCCCGAGCACTGAGCAGCCAGTACCCTGAGTACTGAGCACCGAGCACCCTGAGTACTGAGCAGCCAGCACCCTGACAACTGAGCCGCCAGCATACTGAGCACTGAGCACCCAGCACCCTGAGTACTGAGCACCGAGCACCCTGAGTACTGAGCACCCAGCACCCCGAGCACTGAGCACCCAGCACCCTGAGCACTGAGCACCCAGCATAATGAGTACTGAGCACCCAGCACCCTGAGCACTGAGCACCCAGCACCCTCAGCACTGAGCACCCAGCACCCTTAGTACTGAGCATCCAGCACCCCGAGCACTGAGCACCCAGCACCCTGAGTACTGAGCACTGAGCACCCAGCACCCCGAGCCGTGACCACCCAGCATCCTGTGTACTGAGCACTGAGTACCCAGCACCCCGAGCACTGAGCACCCAGCACCCTGAGTACTGAGCACTGAGCACACAGCACCCCGAGCACTGAGAACCCAGCACCCTGTGTACTGAGCACTGAGTACCCAGTACCCCGAGCACTGTGACCCAGCACCCTGAGCACTGAGCACCCAGCACCCCGAGTACTGAGCACCCAGCACCCCGAGCACTGAGCACCCAGCACCCCGAGCAATGAGCACCCAGCACCCAGAGCACTGAGCACTGAGCACCCTGAGCACTGAGCACCGAGCACCCTGAGTACTGAGCACTGAGCACCCAACACCCCAAGCACTGAGCACCCTGAGCACTGAGCACCCAGCACCCCAAGCACTGAGCACCCTGAGTACTGAGCACCCAGCACCCTGAGTAATGAGCACCCAGCACCCTGAGTACTGAGCACCCAGCTCCCTGAGTACTGAGCACCCAGCACCCCGAGCACTGAGCATTCAGCACCCTGAGTACTGAGCACTGAGCACACAGCACCCCGAGCACTGAGCACCCAGCACCCTGTGTACTGAGCACTGAGTACCCAGTACCCCGAGCACTGCGACCCAGCACCCTGAGCACTGAGCACCCAGCACCCCGAGTACTGAGCACCCAGCACCCCGAGCATGGGGCACCCAGCACCCTGAGCACTGAGCACCCAGCACCCCGAGCAATGAGCACCCAGCACCCTGAGTACTGAGCACCGAGCACCCCGAGTACTGAGCACCCAGCAACCTGAGCACTGAGCACCCAGCACCCCCAGCAATGAGCACCCAGCACCCTGAGTACTGAGCACCAGGCACCCCGAGTACTGAGCACCCAGCAACCTGAGAACCGAGCAGCCAGCACCCTCAGCAATGAGCACCCAGCACCCTGAGTACTGAGCACCCAGCACCCCCAGCAATGAGCACCCAGCACCCTGAGTACTGAGCACCCCGCACCTCGAGTACTGAGCACCCAGCAACCTGAGAACCGAGCAGCCAGCACTCCGAGCGCTGAGCACCCAGCACCCTGAGCACTGAGCACCCAGCACCCTGAGTACTGAGCACTGAGCACCCCGAGTACTGAGCACCCAGCACCCCGAGCACTGAGCACCCAGCACCCTGAGTACTGAGCACCCAGCACCCTGAGTACTGAGCACCCAGCACCCTGAGCACTGAGCACCCAGCACCCTGAGTACTAAGCACCCAACACCCCAAGCACTGAGCACCCTGAGTACTGAGCACCCAGCACCCCAAGCACTGAGCACCCCGAGCACTGAGCAGCCAGTACCCTGAGTACTGAGCACCGAGCACCCTGAGTACTGAGCAGCCAGCACCCTGAGAACTGAGCACCCAGCATACTGAGCACCGAGCACCCAGCACCCTGAGTACTGAGCACACAGCACCCTGAGCACTGAGCACCCAGCACCCTGAGTACTGAGCACCGAGCACCCTGAGTACTGAGCAGCCAGCACCCTGAGTACTGAGCACCCAGCATACTGAGCACCGAGCACCCAGCACCCTGAGTACTGAGCACACAGCACCCTGAGCACTGAGCACCCAGCACCCTGAGTACTGAGCACCGAGCACCCTGAGTACTGAGCACCCAGCACCCCGAGCACTGAGCACCCAGCACCCTGAGCACTGAGCACCCAGCATACTGCGTACTGAGCACCCAGCACCCTGAGTACTGAGCAAACAGCACCCAGAGCACTGAGCACCCAGCACCCTGAGTACTGAGCATCCAGCACCCCGAGCACTGAGCACCCAGCACCCTGAGTACTGAGCACTGAGCACCCAGCACCCCGAGCACTGAGCACCCAGCACCCTGTGTACTGAGCACTGAGTACCCAGCACCCCGAGCACTGAGCACCCAGCACCCTGAGCACTGAGCACCCTGAGGACTGAGCACCCAGCACCCTGAGCACTGAGCACCCAGCACCCTGAGCACTGAGCACCCAGCACCCAGAGCACTGAGCCCTGAGCACCCTGAGCACTGAGCACTGAGCACCCTGAGCACTGAGCACCGAGCACCCTGAGTACTGAGCACTGAGCACCCTGAGTACTGAGCACCCAGCATCCCGAGCACTGAGCACCCAGCACCCTGTGTACTGAGCACTGAGTACCCAGTACCCCGAGCACTGCGACCCAGCACCCTGAGCACTGAGCACCCAGCACCCCGAGTCCTGAGCACCCAGCACCCCGAGCATGGGGCACCCTGCACCCTGAGCACTGAGCACCCAGCACCCCGAGCAATGAGCACCCAGCACCCTGAGTACTGAGCACCGAGCACCCCGAGTACTGAGCACCCAGCAACCTGAGCACTGAGCACCCAGCACCCCCAGCAATGAGCACCCAGCACCCTGAGTACTGAGCACCCAGCACCCCGAGTACTGAGCACCCAGCAACCTGAGAAACGAGCAGCCAGCACCCCCAGCAATGAGCACCCAGCACCCTGAGTACTGAGCACCCAGCACCCCCAGCAATGAGCACCCAGCACCCTGAGTACTGAGCACCCAGTACCCCGAGTACTGAGCACCCAGCAACCTGAGAACCGAGCAGCCAGCACCCCGAGCTCTGAGCACCAAGCACCCTGAGCACTGAGCACCCAGCACCCTGAGTACTGAGCACTGAGCACCCCGAGTACTGAGCACCCAGCACCCCGAGCACTGAGCACCCAGCACCCTGAGTACTGAGCACCCAACACCCTGAGTACTGAGCACCCAGCACCCTGAGCACTGAGCACCCAGCACCCTGAGTATTAAGCACCCAACACCCCAAGCACTGAGCACCCTGAGAACTGAGCACCCAGCACCCCAAGCACTGAGCACCCCGAGCACTGAGCAGCCAGTACCCTGAGGACTGAGCACCGAGCACCCTGAGTACTGAGCAGACAGCACCCTGAGAACTGAGCACCCAGCATACTGAGCACCGAGCACCCAGCACCCTGAGTACTGAGTACACAGCACCCTGAGCACTGAGCACCCAGCACCCTGAGTACTGAGCACCGAGCACCCTGAGTACTGAGCACCCAGCACCCCGAGCACTGAGCACCCAGCACCCTGAGCACTGAGCACCCAGCATACAGAGTACTGAGCACCCAGCACCCTGAGCACTGAGCACCCAGCACCCTGAGCACTGAGCACCCAGCAACCTGAGTACTGAGCATCCAGCACCCCGAGCACTGAGCACCCAGCACCCTGAGTACTGAGCACTGAGCACCCAGCACCCCGAGCACTGAGCACCCAGCACCCTGTGTACTGAGCACTGAGTACCCAGCACCCCGAGCACTGAGCACCCAGCACCCTGAGCACTGAGCACCCTGAGTACTGAGCACCCAGCACCCTGAGCACTGTACACCCAGCACCCCGAGCACTGAGCACCCAGCACCCAGAGCACTGAGCACTGAGCACCCTGAGCACTGAGCACCGAGCACCCTGAGTACTGAGCACTGAGCACCCAACACCCCAAGCACTGAACACCCTGAGCACTGAGCACCCAGCACCCCAAGCACTGAGCACCCTGAGTACTGAGAACCCAGCACCCTGAGTAATGAGCACGCAGCACCCTGAGTACTGAGCACCCAGCTCCCTGAGTACTGAGCACCCAGCACCCCGAGCACTGAGCACCCAGCACCCTGAGTACTGAGCACTGAGCACACAGCACCCCGAGCACTGAGCACCCAGCACCCTGTGTACTGAGCACTGAGTACCCAGTACCCCGAGCACTGCGACCCAGCACCCTGAGCAATGAGCACCCAGCACCCCGAGTACTGAGCACCCAGCACCCCGAGCATGGGGCACCCAGCACCCTGAGCACTGAGCACCCAGCACCCCGAGCAATGAGCACCCAGCACCCTGAGTACTGAGCACCGAGGACCCCGAGTACTGAGCACCCAGCAACCTGAGCACTGAGCACCCAGCACCCCCAGCAATGAGCACCCAGCACCCTGAGTACTGAGCACCAGGCACCCCGAGTACTGAGCACCCAGCAACCTGAGAACCGAGCAGCCAGCACCCTCAGCAATGAGCACCCAGCACCCTGAGTACTGAGCACCCAGCACCCCCAGCAATGAGCACCCAGCACCCTGAGTACTGAGCACCCCGCACCTCGAGTACTGAGCACCCAGCAACCTGAGAACCGAGCAGCCAGCACTCCGAGCGCTGAGCACCCAGCACCCTGAGCACTGAGCACCCAGCACCCTGAGTACTGAGCACTGAGCACCCCGAGTACTGAGCACCCAGCACCCCGAGCACTGAGCACCCAGCACCCTGAGTACTGAGCACCCAGCACCCTGAGTACTGAGCACCCAGCACCCTGAGCACTGAGCACCCAGCACCCTGAGTACTAAGCACCCAACACCCCAAGCACTGAGCACCCTGAGTACTGAGCACCCAGCACCCCAAGCACTGAGCACCCCGAGCACTGAGCACCCAGCACCCCGAGCACTGAGCACCCAGCACCCTGAGCACTGAGCACCCAGCATACTGAGTACTGAGCACCCAGCACCCTGAGCACTGAGCACCCAGCACCCTGAGCACTGAGCACCCAGCACCCTGAGTACTGAGCATCCAGCACCCCGAGCACTGAGCACCCAGCACCCTGAGTACTGAGCACTGAGCACCCAGCACCCCGAGCACTGAGCACCCAGCACCCTGTGTACTGAGCACTGAGTACCCAGCACCCCGAGCACTGAGCACCCAGCACCCTGAGCACTGAGCACCCTGAGTACTGAGCACCCATCACCCTGAGTACTGAGCACCCAGCACCCCGAGCACTGAGCACCCAGCACCCAGAGCACTGAGCACTGAGCACCCTGAGTACTGAGCACTGAGCACCCTGAGCACTGAGCACCGAGCACCCTGAGTACTGAGCACTGAGCACCCAACACCCCAAGCACTGAGCACCCTGAGCACTGAGCACCCAGCACCCCAAGCACTGAGCACCCTGAGTACTGAGCACCCAGCACCCCGAGCTCTGAGCACCCAGCACCCTGAGTACTAAGCACCGAGCAACCTGAGTACTGAGCACCCAGCACCCTGAGTACTGAGCACCCAGCACCCTGAGCACTGAGCACCCAGCACCCTGAGTACTGAGCACCGAGCACCCCGAGTACTGAGCACCCAGCACCCCGAGCACTGAGCACCCAGCACCCCGAGCACTGAGCACCCAGCACCCCGAGCACTGAGCACCCAGCACCCCGAGCACTGAGCACCCAGCACCCCGAGCACTGCGCACACAGCACCCCGAGCACCGAGCACCCTGAGTACTAAGCACCGAGCACCCTGAGCACTGAGAACCCAGCACCCTTAGCACTGAGCACACAGTACCCTGAGTACTGAGCACCCAGCACCCCGAGCACTGAGCACACAGCACCCTGAGCACTGAGCACCCATCTCCCCGAGCAGTGAGCACCCAGCACCCTGAGCCCTGAGCAACCTGAGTCCTGAGCACTGAGCACCCTGAGTACTGAGCACTGAGCACCCTGAGTACTGAGCACCCAGCACCCTGAGCAATGAGCACCCAGAGTACTGAGCACCCAGCACCCTGAGCACTGAGCACAGAGCACCTAGAGCACTGAGCACCCAGCACCCGGAGTACTGAGCACCCAGCACCCTGAGTACTAAGCACCAAGCACCCTGAGTACTGAGCACCCAATACCCTGAGCACTGAACACACAGCACCCTGAGTACTGAGCACCCCGAGCACTGAGCACCCAGCATACTGAGTACTGAGCACCCAGCACCCTGAGTACTGAGCACCCAGCACCCAGAGCACTGAGCACTGAGCACGCTGAGTACTGAGCACTGAGCACCCTGAGCACTGAGCACCCTGAGTACTGAGCACTGAGCACCCTGAGCACTGAGCACCATGCACCCTGAGTACTGAGCACCCAGCACCCTGAGCACTGAGGACCGAGCACCCTGAGCACTGAGCACCATGCACCCTGAGTACTGAGCACCCAGCACCCTGAGCACTGAGCACCCAGCACCCTGAGCACTGAGGACCGAGCACCCTGAGTACTGAGCACCCAGCACCCCAAGCACTGAGCACCCCGAGCACTGAGCAGCCAGCACCCTGAGTACTGAGCACCGAGCACCCTGAGTACTGAGCTGCCAGCACCCTGAGTACTGAGCACCCAGCATACTGAGCACCGAGCACCCAGCACCCTGAGTACTGAGCACACAGCACCCTGAGCACTGAGCACCCAGCACCCTGAGTACTGAGCACCGAGCACCCTGAGTACTGAGCACCCAGCACCCCGAGCACTGAGCACCCACCACCCTGAGCACTGAGCACCCAGCATACTGCGTACTGAGCACCCAGCACCTTGAGTACTGAGCACCCAGCACCCTGAGCACTGAGCACCCAGCACCCTGAGTACAGAGCATCCAGCACCCCGAGCACTGAGCACCCAGCTCCCTGAGTACTGAGCACTGAGCACCCAGCACCCAGAGCACTGAGCACCCAGCACCCTGTGTACTGAGCACTGAGTACCCAGCACCCCGAGCACTGAGCACCCAGCACCCTGAGCACTGAGCACCGTGAGTACTGAGCACCCAGCACCCTGAGCACTGAGCACCCAGCACCCCGAGCACAGAGCACCCAGCACCCAGAGCACTGTGCACTGAGCACCCTGAGTACTGAGCACTGAGCACCCAACACCCCAAGCACTGAGCACCCTGAGCACTGAGCACCCAGCACCCCAAGCACTGAGCACCCAGCACCCTGTGTACTGAGCACTGAGTACCCAGTACCCCGAGCACTGCGACCCAGCACCCTGAGCACTGAGCACCCAGCACCCCGAGTACTGAGCACCCAGCACCCCGAGCATGGGGCACCCAGCACCCTGAGCACTGAGCACCCAGCACCACGAGCAATGAGCACCCAGCACCCTGAGTACTGAGGACCGAGCACCCCGAGTACTGAGCACCCAGCAACCTGAGCAATGAGCACCCAGCAGCCCCAGCAATGAGCACCCAGCACCCTGAGTACTGAGCACCCAACACCCCGAGTACTGAGCACCCAGCAACCTGAGAACCGAGCAGCCAGCACCCCGAGCGCTGAGCACCCAGCACCCTGAGCACTGAGCACCCAGCACCCTGAGTACTGAGCACTGAGCACCGCGAGTACTGAGCACCCAGCACCCTGAGTACTGAGCACCCAGCACCCTGAGTACTGAGCACCCAGCACCCTGAGCACTGAGCACCCAGCACCCTGAGTACTAAGCACCCAACACCCCAAGCACTGAGCACCCTGAGTACTGAGCACCCAGCACCCCAAGCACTGAGCACCCCGAGCACTGAGCAGCCAGTACCCTGAGTACTGAGCACCGAGCACCCTGAGTACTGAGCAGCCAGCACCCTGAGAACTGAGCAGCCAGCATACTGAGCACTGAGCACCCAGCACCCTGAGTACTGAGCACCGAGCACCCTGAGTACTGAGCACCCAGCACCCCGAGCACTGAGCACCCAGCACCCTGAGCACTGAGCACCCAGCATAATGAGTACTGAGCACCCAGCACCCTGAGCACTGAGCACCCAGCACCCTCAGCACTGAGCACCCAGCACCCTTAGTACTGAGCATCCAGCACCCCGAGCACTGAGCACCCAGCACCCTGAGTACTGAGCACTGAGCACCCAGCACCCCGAGCCGTGACCACCCAGCATCCTGTGTACTGAGCACTGAGTACCCAGCACCCCGAGCACTGAGCACCCAGCACCCTGAGTACTGAGCACTGAGCACACAGCACCCCGAGCACTGAGAACCCAGCACCCTGTGTACTGAGCACTGAGTACCCAGTACCCCGAGCACTGTGACCCAGCACCCTGAGCACTGAGCACCCAGCACCCCGAGTACTGAGCACCCAGCACCCCGAGCACTGAGCACCCAGCACCCCGAGCACTGAGCACCCAGCACCCCGAGCAATGAGCACCCAGCACCCTGAGTACTGAGCACCCAGCACCCCGAGTACTGAGCACCCAGCAACCTGAGAACGGAGCAGCCAGCACCCCGAGCGCTGAGCACCCAGCACCCTGAGCACTGAGCACCCAGCACCCTGAGTACTGAGCACTGAGCACACCGAGTACTGAGCACCCAGCACCCCGAGCACTGAGCACCGAGCACCCCGAGCACTGAGCACCCAGCACCCCGAGCACTGAGCACCCAGCACCCCGAGCACTGAGCACCCAGCACCCTGAGCACTGAGCACTGAGTACCCAGCACCCCGAGCACTGAGCACCCAGCACCCTGAGCACTGAGCACCCTGAGTACTGAGCACCCATCACCCTGAGTACTGAGCACCCAGCACCCCGAGCACTGAGCACCCAGCACCCAGAGCACTGAGCACTGAGCACCCTGAGTACTGAGCACTGAGCACCCTGAGCACTGAGCACCGAGCACCCTGAGTACTGAGCACTGAGCACCCAACACCCCAAGCACTGAGCACCCTGAGCACTGAGCACCCAGCACCCCAAGCACTGAGCACCCTGAGTACTGAGCACCCAGCACCCCGAGCTCTGAGCACCCAGCACCCTGAGTACTAAGCACCGAGCAACCTGAGTACTGAGCACCCAGCACCCTGAGTACTGAGCACCCAGCACCCTGAGCACTGAGCACCCAGCACCCTGAGTACTGAGCACCGAGCACCCCGAGTACTGAGCACCCAGCACCCCGAGCACTGAGCACCCAGCACCCCGAGCACTGAGCACCCAGCACCCCGAGCACTGAGCACCCAGCACCCCGAGCACTGAGCACCCAGCACCCCGAGCACTGCGCACACAGCACCCCGAGCACCGAGCACCCTGAGTACTAAGCACCGAGCACCCTGAGCACTGAGAACCCAGCACCCTTAGCACTGAGCACACAGTACCCTGAGTACTGAGCACCCAGCACCCCGAGCACTGAGCACACAGCACCCTGAGCACTGAGCACCCATCTCCCCGAGCAGTGAGCACCCAGCACCCTGAGCCCTGAGCAACCTGAGTCCTGAGCACTGAGCACCCTGAGTACTGAGCACTGAGCACCCTGAGTACTGAGCACCCAGCACCCTGAGCAATGAGCACCCAGAGTACTGAGCACCCAGCACCCTGAGCACTGAGCACAGAGCACCTAGAGCACTGAGCACCCAGCACCCGGAGTACTGAGCACCCAGCACCCTGAGTACTAAGCACCAAGCACCCTGAGTACTGAGCACCCAATACCCTGAGCACTGAACACACAGCACCCTGAGTACTGAGCACCCCGAGCACTGAGCACCCAGCATACTGAGTACTGAGCACCCAGCACCCTGAGTACTGAGCACCCAGCACCCAGAGCACTGAGCACTGAGCACGCTGAGTACTGAGCACTGAGCACCCTGAGCACTGAGCACCCTGAGTACTGAGCACTGAGCACCCTGAGCACTGAGCACCATGCACCCTGAGTACTGAGCACCCAGCACCCTGAGCACTGAGGACCGAGCACCCTGAGCACTGAGCACCATGCACCCTGAGTACTGAGCACCCAGCACCCTGAGCACTGAGCACCCAGCACCCTGAGCACTGAGGACCGAGCACCCTGAGTACTGAGCACCCAGCACCCCAAGCACTGAGCACCCCGAGCACTGAGCAGCCAGCACCCTGAGTACTGAGCACCGAGCACCCTGAGTACTGAGCTGCCAGCACCCTGAGTACTGAGCACCCAGCATACTGAGCACCGAGCACCCAGCACCCTGAGTACTGAGCACACAGCACCCTGAGCACTGAGCACCCAGCACCCTGAGTACTGAGCACCGAGCACCCTGAGTACTGAGCACCCAGCACCCCGAGCACTGAGCACCCACCACCCTGAGCACTGAGCACCCAGCATACTGCGTACTGAGCACCCAGCACCTTGAGTACTGAGCACCCAGCACCCTGAGCACTGAGCACCCAGCACCCTGAGTACAGAGCATCCAGCACCCCGAGCACTGAGCACCCAGCTCCCTGAGTACTGAGCACTGAGCACCCAGCACCCAGAGCACTGAGCACCCAGCACCCTGTGTACTGAGCACTGAGTACCCAGCACCCCGAGCACTGAGCACCCAGCACCCTGAGCACTGAGCACCGTGAGTACTGAGCACCCAGCACCCTGAGCACTGAGCACCCAGCACCCCGAGCACAGAGCACCCAGCACCCAGAGCACTGTGCACTGAGCACCCTGAGTACTGAGCACTGAGCACCCAACACCCCAAGCACTGAGCACCCTGAGCACTGAGCACCCAGCACCCCAAGCACTGAGCACCCAGCACCCTGTGTACTGAGCACTGAGTACCCAGTACCCCGAGCACTGCGACCCAGCACCCTGAGCACTGAGCACCCAGCACCCCGAGTACTGAGCACCCAGCACCCCGAGCATGGGGCACCCAGCACCCTGAGCACTGAGCACCCAGCACCACGAGCAATGAGCACCCAGCACCCTGAGTACTGAGGACCGAGCACCCCGAGTACTGAGCACCCAGCAACCTGAGCAATGAGCACCCAGCAGCCCCAGCAATGAGCACCCAGCACCCTGAGTACTGAGCACCCAACACCCCGAGTACTGAGCACCCAGCAACCTGAGAACCGAGCAGCCAGCACCCCGAGCGCTGAGCACCCAGCACCCTGAGCACTGAGCACCCAGCACCCTGAGTACTGAGCACTGAGCACCGCGAGTACTGAGCACCCAGCACCCTGAGTACTGAGCACCCAGCACCCTGAGTACTGAGCACCCAGCACCCTGAGCACTGAGCACCCAGCACCCTGAGTACTAAGCACCCAACACCCCAAGCACTGAGCACCCTGAGTACTGAGCACCCAGCACCCCAAGCACTGAGCACCCCGAGCACTGAGCAGCCAGTACCCTGAGTACTGAGCACCGAGCACCCTGAGTACTGAGCAGCCAGCACCCTGAGAACTGAGCAGCCAGCATACTGAGCACTGAGCACCCAGCACCCTGAGTACTGAGCACCGAGCACCCTGAGTACTGAGCACCCAGCACCCCGAGCACTGAGCACCCAGCACCCTGAGCACTGAGCACCCAGCATAATGAGTACTGAGCACCCAGCACCCTGAGCACTGAGCACCCAGCACCCTCAGCACTGAGCACCCAGCACCCTTAGTACTGAGCATCCAGCACCCCGAGCACTGAGCACCCAGCACCCTGAGTACTGAGCACTGAGCACCCAGCACCCCGAGCCGTGACCACCCAGCATCCTGTGTACTGAGCACTGAGTACCCAGCACCCCGAGCACTGAGCACCCAGCACCCTGAGTACTGAGCACTGAGCACACAGCACCCCGAGCACTGAGAACCCAGCACCCTGTGTACTGAGCACTGAGTACCCAGTACCCCGAGCACTGTGACCCAGCACCCTGAGCACTGAGCACCCAGCACCCCGAGTACTGAGCACCCAGCACCCCGAGCACTGAGCACCCAGCACCCCGAGCACTGAGCACCCAGCACCCCGAGCAATGAGCACCCAGCACCCTGAGTACTGAGCACCCAGCACCCCGAGTACTGAGCACCCAGCAACCTGAGAACGGAGCAGCCAGCACCCCGAGCGCTGAGCACCCAGCACCCTGAGCACTGAGCACCCAGCACCCTGAGTACTGAGCACTGAGCACACCGAGTACTGAGCACCCAGCACCCCGAGCACTGAGCACCGAGCACCCCGAGCACTGAGCACCCAGCACCCCGAGCACTGAGCACCCAGCACCCCGAGCACTGAGCACCCAGCACCCTGAGCACTGAGCACTGAGCACCCTGAGCACTGAGCACCCAGCACCCTGAGCACTGAGCACCCAGCATCCTGAGCACTGAGTACTGAGCACCCAGCACGCTGAGCACTGAGCACACAGCACCCTGAGTACTGAGCACTGAGCACCCCGATTACTGAGCACCCAGCACCCCGAGCGCTGAGCACCCAGCACCCTGAGCACTGAGCACCCAGCACCCTGAGTACTGAGCACTGAGCACCCCGAGCACTGAGCACCCAGCACCCGGAGCACTGAGCACCGAGCACCCCGAGCACTGAGCAACCAGCACCCCGAGCACTGAGCACCGAGCATCCCGAGCACTGAGCACCCAGCACCCCGAGCACTGAGCACTGAGCACCCAGCACCCCGAGCACTGAGCACCCAGCACCCTGAGCACTGAGCACCCAGCACCCGAGTACTGATCACCCAGCACCCTGAGTACTGAGCACCCAGCACCCTGAGTACTGAGCACACAGCACCCCGAGCACTGAGCACTGAGCACCCAGCACCCTGAGCACTGAGCACCCAGCACCCGAGTACTGATCACCCAGCACCCTGAGTACTGAGCACCCAGCACCCTGAGTACTGAGCACACAGCACCCCGAGCACTGAGCACTGAGCACCCAGCACCCTGAGTACTAAGCACCCAACACCCCAAGCACTGAGCACCCCGAGCACTGAGCAGCCAGCACCCTGAGTACTGAGCACCGAGCACCCCGAGCACTGAGCACCCAGCACCCTGAGTACTGAGCACCCAGCACCCTGAGCACTGAGCACCCAGCACCCTGAGTACTGAGCACCGAGCACCCTGAGTACTGAGCACCCAGCACCCTGAGTACTGAGCACCCAGCACCCTGAGTACTGAGCACCCAGCGTACTGAGCACCGAGCACCCAGCACCCTGAGTACTGAGCACCCAGCACCCTGAGCACTGAGCACCCAGCACCCTGAGTACTGAGCACTGAGCACCCCGAGTACTGAGCACCGAGCACACCGAGCACTGAGCACCCAGCATCCCGAGCACCGAGCACCCTGTGTACTGAGCACCCAGCACCCTGAGCACTGAGCACCCAGCACCCTGAGCACTTAGCACCCAGCACCCTGAGCACTGAGCACCCAGCACCCTGAGTACTGAGCACCGAGCACCCCGAGCACTGAGCACCCAGCACCCTGAGCACTGAGCAACCTTAGTACTGAGTACTGAGCACCCTGAGTACTGAGCACTGAGCACCCTGAGTACTGAGCACCCAGCACCCTGAGTACTGAGCACCCAGCTCCCTGAGCAATGATCACCCTGAGTACTGAGCACCCAGCACCCTGAGTACTAAGCACCGAGCACCCTGAGTACTGAGCAATGAGCACCCCGAGTACTGAGCACCGAGCACCCCGAGCACTGAGCACCCAGAACCCCGAGCACCGAGCACCCTGAGTACTGAGCACCCAGCACCCTGAGCACTGAACACACAGCACCCTGAGTACAGAAAACCCCTAGCACTGAGAACCCAGCACCCTGAGTACTGAGCACCGAGCACACTGAGCACTGAGCACCCAGCACCCCGAGCACTGAGCACCCAGCACCCTGAGTACTGAGCACCCAGCACCCTGAGTACTGAGCACCCAGCACCCCGAGCACTGAGTACCCAGCACCCTGAGCACTGAGCACCCAGCACACTGAGCACTGAGCACCAAGCACCCTGAGCAGTGAGCACCCAGCACCCTGAGTTCTGAGCACTGAGCACCCAGCACCCCGAGCACTGAGCACCCAGCACCCTGAGTACTGAGCACTGAGCACCCAGCACCCCGAGCACTGAGCACCCAGCACCCTGAGCCCTGAGCACCCAACACCCGAGTACTGAGCACCCAGCACCCTGAGTAGTGAGCACCCAGCTCCCTGAGTACTGAGCACCCAGCACCCCGAGTACTGAGCACCCAGCACCCTGAGTACTGAGCACCCAGCACCCCGAGCACTAAGCACACAGCACCCAGAGCACTGAGGACCCAGCACCCTGAGCACTGAGCAGCCAGCACCCTGAGTACTGAGCACCGAGCACCCTGAGTACTGAGCACCCAGCACCCTGAGCACTGATCACCCAGCACCCTGAGTACTGAGCACCAAGTACCCTGAGTACTGAGCACTGAGAACACAGCACCCTGAGCAATGAGCACCCAGCACCCTGTGTACTGAGCACTGAGCACCCAGCACCCCGAGCACTGAGCACCCAGCACCCCGAGCAATGAGCACCCAGCACCCTGAGTACTGAGCACCCAGCACCCCGAGTACTGAGCACCCAGCAACCTGAGAACCGAGCAGCCAGCACCCCGAGCACTGAGCACCCAACACACTGAGCACTGAGCACCCAACACCCCAAGCACTGAGCACCCTGAGCACTGAGCACCCAGCACCCCAAGCACTGAGCACCCTGAGTACTGAGCACCCAGCACCCCGAGCTCTGAGCACCCAGCACCCTGAGTACTAAGCACCGAGCAACCTGAGTACTGAGCACCCAGCACCCTGAGTACTGAGCACCCAGCACCCTGAGCACTGAGCACCCAGCACCCTGAGTACTGAGCACCGAGCACCCCGAGTACTGAGCACCCAGCACCCCGAGCACTGAGCACCCAGCACCCCGAGCACTGAGCACCCAGCACCCCGAGCACTGAGCACCCAGCACCCCGAGCACTGAGCACCCAGCACCCCGAGCACTGCGCACACAGCACCCCGAGCACCGAGCACCCTGAGTACTAAGCACCGAGCACCCTGAGCACTGAGCACCCAGCACCCTTAGCACTGAGCACACAGTACCCTGAGTACTGAGCACCCAGCAGCCCGAGCACTGAGCACACAGCACCCTGAGCACTGAGCACCCATCTCCCCGAGCAGTGAGCACCCAGCACCCTGAGCCCTGAGCAACCTGAGTCCTGAGCACTGAGCACCCTGAGTACTGAGCACTGAGCACCCTGAGTACTGAGCACCCAGCACCCTGAGCAATGAGCACCCAGAGTACTGAGCACCCAGCACCCTGAGCACTGAGCACAGAGCACCTAGAGCACTGAGCACCCAGCACCCGGAGTACTGAGCACCCAGCACCCTGAGTACTAAGCACCAAGCACCCTGAGTACTGAGCACCCAATACCCTGAGCACTGAACACACAGCACCCTGAGTACTGAGCACCCCGAGCACTGAGCACCCAGCATACTGAGTACTGAGCACCCAGCACCCTGAGTACTGAGCACCCAGCACCCAGAGCACTGAGCACTGAGCACGCTGAGTACTGAGCACTGAGCACCCTGAGCACTGAGCACCCTGAGTACTGAGCACTGAGCACCCTGAGCACTGAGCACCATGCACCCTGAGTACTGAGCACCCAGCACCCTGAGCACTGAGGACCGAGCACCCTGAGCACTGAGCACCATGCACCCTGAGTACTGAGCACCCAGCACCCTGAGCACTGAGCACCCAGCACCCTGAGCACTGAGGACCGAGCACCCTGAGTACTGAGCACCCAGCACCCCAAGCACTGAGCACCCCGAGCACTGAGCAGCCAGCACCCTGAGTACTGAGCACCGAGCACCCTGAGTACTGAGCTGCCAGCACCCTGAGTACTGAGCACCCAGCATACTGAGCACCGAGCACCCAGCACCCTGAGTACTGAGCACACAGCACCCTGAGCACTGAGCACCCAGCACCCTGAGTACTGAGCACCGAGCACCCTGAGTACTGAGCACCCAGCACCCCGAGCACTGAGCACCCACCACCCTGAGCACTGAGCACCCAGCATACTGCGTACTGAGCACCCAGCACCTTGAGTACTGAGCACCCAGCACCCTGAGCACTGAGCACCCAGCACCCTGAGTACAGAGCATCCAGCACCCCGAGCACTGAGCACCCAGCACCCTGAGTACTGAGCACTGAGCACCCAGCACCCAGAGCACTGAGCACCCAGCACCCTGTGTACTGAGCACTGAGTACCCAGCACCCCGAGCACTGAGCACCCAGCACCCTGAGCACTGAGCACCGTGAGTACTGAGCACCCAGCACCCTGAGCACTGAGCACCCAGCACCCCGAGCACAGAGCACCCAGCACCCAGAGCACTGTGCACTGAGCACCCTGAGTACTGAGCACTGAGCACCCAACACCCCAAGCACTGAGCACCCTGAGCACTGAGCACCCAGCACCCCAAGCACTGAGCACCCAGCACCCTGTGTACTGAGCACTGAGTACCCAGTACCCCGAGCACTGCGACCCAGCACCCTGAGCACTGAGCACCCAGCACCCCGAGTACTGAGCACCCAGCACCCCGAGCATGGGGCACCCAGCACCCTGAGCACTGAGCACCCAGCACCCCGAGCAATGAGCACCCAGCACCCTGAGTACTGAGGACCGAGCACCCCGAGTACTGAGCACCCAGCAACCTGAGCAATGAGCACCCAGCAGCCCCAGCAATGAGCACCCAGCACCCTGAGTACTGAGCACCCAACACCCCGAGTACTGAGCACCCAGCAACCTGAGAACCGAGCAGCCAGCACCCCGAGCGCTGAGCACCCAGCACCCTGAGCACTGAGCACCCAGCACCCTGAGTACTGAGCACTGAGCACCGCGAGTACTGAGCACCCAGCACCCTGAGTACTGAGCACCCAGCACCCTGAGTACTGAGCACCCAGCACCCTGAGCACTGAGCACCCAGCACCCTGAGTACTAAGCACCCAACACCCCAAGCACTGAGCACCCTGAGTACTGAGCACCCAGCACCCCAAGCACTGAGCACCCCGAGCACTGAGCAGCCAGTACCCTGAGTACTGAGCACCGAGCACCCTGAGTACTGAGCAGCCAGCACCCTGAGAACTGAGCAGCCAGCATACTGAGCACTGAGCACCCAGCACCCTGAGTACTGAGCACCGAGCACCCTGAGTACTGAGCACCCAGCACCCCGAGCACTGAGCACCCAGCACCCTGAGCACTGAGCACCTAGCATAATGAGTACTGAGCACCCAGCACCCTGAGCACTGAGCACCCAGCACCCTCAGCACTGAGCACCCAGCACCCTTAGTACTGAGCATCCAGCACCCCGAGCACTGAGCACCCAGCACCCTGAGTACTGAGCACTGAGCACCCAGCACCCCGAGCCGTGACCACCCAGCATCCTGTGTACTGAGCACTGAGTACCCAGCACCCCGAGCACTGAGCACCCAGCACCCTGAGTACTGAGCACTGAGCACACAGCACCCCGAGCACTGAGAACCCAGCACCCTGTGTACTGAGCACTGAGTACCCAGTACCCCGAGCACTGTGACCCAGCACCCTGAGCACTGAGCACCCAGCACCCCGAGTACTGAGCACCCAGCACCCCGAGCACTGAGCACCCAGCACCCCGAGCACTGAGCACCCAGCACCCCGAGCAATGAGCACCCAGCACCCTGAGTACTGAGCACCCAGCACCCCGAGTACTGAGCACCCAGCAACCTGAGAACGGAGCAGCCAGCACCCCGAGCGCTGAGCACCCAGCACCCTGAGCACTGAGCACCCAGCACCCTGAGTACTGAGCACTGAGCACACCGAGTACTGAGCACCCAGCACCCCGAGCACTGAGCACCGAGCACCCCGAGCACTGAGCACCCAGCACCCCGAGCACTGAGCACCCACCACCCCGAGCACTGAGCACCCAGCACCCTGAGCTCTGAGCACTGAGCACCCTGAGCACTGAGCACCCAGCACCCTGAGCACTGAGCACCCAGCATCCTGAGCACTGAGTACTGAGCACCCAGCACGCTGAGCACTGAGCACACAGCACTCTGAGTACTGAGCACTGAGCACCCCGATTACTGAGCACCCAGCACCCCGAGCGCTGAGCACCCAGCACCCTGAGCACTGAGCACCCAGCACCCTGAGTACTGAGCACTGAGCACCCCGAGCACTGAGCACCCAGCACCCGGAGCACTGAGCACTGAGCACCCCGAGCACTGAGCAACCAGCACCCCGAGCACTGAGCACCGAGCACCCCGAGCACTGAGCACCCAGCACCCCGAGCACTGAGCACTGAGCACCCAGCACCCCGAGCACTGAGCACCCAGCACCCTGAGCACTGAGCACCCAGCACCCGAGTACTGATCACCCAGCACCCTGAGTACTGAGCACACAGCACCCCGAGCACTGAGCACTGAGCACCCAGCACCCTGAGCACTGAGCACCCAGCACCCGAGTACTGATCACCCAGCACCCTGAGTACTGAGCACCCAGCACCCTGAGTACTGAGCACACAGCACCCCGAGCACTGAGCACTGAGCACCCAGCACCCTGAGTACTAAGCACCCAACACCCCAAGCACTGAGCACCCCGAGCACTGAGCAGCCAGCACCCTGAGTACTGAGCACCGAGCACCCCGAGCACTGAGCACCCAGCACCCTGAGTACTGAGCACCCAGCACCCTGAGCACTGAGCACCCAGCACCCTGAGTACTGAGCACCGAGCACCCTGAGTACTGAGCACCCAGCACCCTGAGTACTGAGCACCCAGCACCCTGAGTACTGAGCACCCAGCGTACTGAGCACCGAGCACCCAGCACCCTGAGTACTGAGCACCCAGCACCCTGAGCACTGAGCACCCAGCACCCTGAGTACTGAGCACTGAGCACCCCGAGTACTGAGCACCGAGCACACCGAGCACTGATCACCCAGCATCCCGAGCACCGAGCACCCTGTGTACTGAGCACCCAGCACCCTGAGCACTGAGCACCCAGCACCCTGAGCACTTAGCACCCAGCACCCTGAGCACTGAGCACCCAGCACCCTGAGTACTGAGCACCGAGCAACCCGAGCACTGAGCACCCAGCACCCTGAGCACTGAGCAACCTTAGTACTGAGTACTGAGCACCCTGAGTACTGAGCACTGAGCACCCTGAGTACTGAGCACCCAGCACCCTGAGTACTGAGCACCCAGCTCCCTGAGCAATGATCACCCTGAGTACTGAGCACCCAGCACCCTGAGTACTAAGCACCGAGCACCCTGAGTACTGAGCAATGAGCACCCCGAGTACTGAGCACCGAGCACCCCGAGCACTGAGCACCCAGAACCCCGAGCACCGAGCACCCTGAGTACTGAGCACCCAGCACCCTGAGCACTGAACACACAGCACCCTGAGTACAGAAAACCCCTAGCACTGAGAACCCAGCACCCTGAGTACTGAGCACCGAGCACACTGAGCACTGAGTACTGAGCACCCAGCACGCTGAGCACTGAGCACCCAGCACCATGAGTACTGAGCACTGAGCACAACGATTACTGAGCACCCAGCACCCTGAGCGCTGAGCACCCAGCACCCTGAGCACTGAGCACCCAGCACCATGAGTACTGAGCACCGAGCACCCTGAGCACCGAGCACCCAGCACCCTGAGTACTGAGCACCCAGCACCCTGAGCACTGAGCACCCAGCACCCTGAGTACTGAGCACCGAGCACCCTGAGTACTGAGCACCCAGCACCTCGAGCACTGAGCACCCAGCACCCTGAGCACTGAGCACCCAGCATACTGAGTACTGAGCACCCAGCACCCTGAGTACTGAGCACCCAGCACCCTGAGTACTGAACACCCAGCACCCTGAGTACTGAGCATCCAGCGCCCCGAGCACTGAGCTCCCAGCACCCTGAGTACTGAGCACTGAGCACCCAGCACCCCGAGCACTGAGCACCCAGCACCCTGTGTACTGAGCACTGAGTACCCAGCACCCCGAGCACTGAGCACCCAGCACCCTGAGCACTGAGCACCCTGAGTACTGAGCACCCAGCACCCTGAGCACTGAGCACCCAGCACCCCGATCACTGAGCACCCAGCACCCAGAGCACTGAGCACTGAGCACCCTGAGTACTGAGCACTGAGCACCCTGAGCACTGAGCACCGAGCACCCTGAGTACTGAGCACTGAGCACCCTGAGCACTGAGGACCGAGCACCCTGAGTACTAAGCACCCAGCACCCTGAGTACTGAGCACCCAGCACCCTGAGCACTGAGCACCCAGCACGCTGAGTACTGAGCACTGAGCACCCTGAGTACTGAGCACCGAGCACCCTGAGCACTGAGCACCCAGCACGCTGAGTACTGAGCACTGAGCACCCTGAGCACTGAGCACCCAGCACCCTGAGTACTGAGCACCGAGCACCCTGAGTACTGAGCACCGATCACCCTGAGTACTGAGCACCCAGAACCCCGAGCACTGAGCACCGAGCACCCTGAGTACTGAGCACCGATCACCCTGAGTACTGAGCACCCAGAACCCCGAGCACTGAGCACCGAGCACCCTGAGCACTGAGCACCCAGCACCCTGAGTACTAAGCACCCAGGACCCTGAGTACTGAGCACCCAGCACCCTGAGTACTGAGCACCCAGCACCCTGAGCACTGAGCAACCTTAGTACTGAGCACTGAGCAGCCTGAGTACTGAGCACTGAGCACCCTGAGTACTGAGCACCCAGCACCCTGAGTACTGAGCACCCAGCACCCTGAGCAATGATCACCCTGAGTACTGAGCACCCAGCACCATGAGCACTGAGCACCGAGCACCCTGAGCACTGAGCAACCAGCACCCGGAGTACTGAGAACCCAGCACCCTGAGTACTAAGCACCGAGCACCCTGAGTACTGAGCACTGAGCACCCCGAGCACTGAGCACCCAGAACCCCGAGCACCGAGCACCCTGAGTACTGAGCACCCAGCACCCTGAGCGCTGAACACACAGCACCCTGAGTACAGAAAACCCCGAGCACTGAGCACCCAGCACTCTGAGTACTGAGCACCGAGCACACTGAGCACTGAGCACCCAGCACCCCGAGCACTGAGCACCCAGCACCCTGAGTACGGAGCACCCAGCACCCTGAGTACTGAGCACCCAGCACCCCGAGCACTGAGTACCCAGCACCCTGAGCACTGAGCACCCAGCACCCTGAGCACTGAGCACCCAGCACCCTGAGCACTGAGCACCCAGCACCCTGAGTACTGAGCACTGAGCACCCAGCACCCCGAGCACTGAGCACCCAGCACCCTGAGTACTGAGCAATGAGCACCCAGCACCCCGAGCACTGAGCACCCAGCACCCTGTGCACTGAGCACCCAGCACCTGAGTCCTGAGCACCCAGCACCCTGAGGACTGAGCACCCAGCTCCCTGAGTACTGAGCACCCAGCACCCCGAGTACTGAGCACCCAGCATCCTGAGTACTGAGCACCCAGCTCCCCGAGCACTAAGCACACAGCACCCAGAGCACTGAGGACCCAGCACCCTGAGCACTGAGCACCCAGCACCCTGAGTACTGAGCACCGAGCACCCTGAGTACTGAGCACCCAGCACCCTGAGCACTGATCACCCAGCACCCTGAGTACTGAGCACCAAGTACCCTGAGTACTGAGCACCCAGCACCCCGAGCACTGAGCACCCAGCACCCTGAGTACTGAGCACTGAGCACACAGCACCCCGAGCATTGAGCACCCAGCACCCTGAGCACTGAGCACCCAGCACCCCGAGCAATGAGCACCCAGCACCCTGAGTACTGAGCACCCAGCACCCCGAGTACTGAGCACCCAGCAACCTGAGCACTGAGCACCCAGCACCCCCAGCAATGAGCACCCAGCACCCTGAGTACTGAGCACCCAGCACCCCGAGTACTGAGCACCCAGCAACCTGAGAACCGAGCAGCCAGCACCCCCAGCAATGAGCACCCAGCATCCTGAGTACTGAGCACCCAGCACCCCCAGCAATGAGCACCCAGCACCCTGAGTACTGAGCACCCAGCACCCCGAGTACTGAGAACCCAGCAACCTCAGAACCGAGCAGCCAGCACCCCGAGCGCTGAGCACCCAGCACCCTGAGCACTGAGCACCCAGCACCCTGAGTACTGAGCACTGAGCACCCCGAGTACTGAGCACCCAGCACCCCGAGCACTGAGCACCCAGCACCCTGAGTACTGAGCACCCAGCACCCTGAGTACTGAGCACCCAGCACCCTGAGCACTGAGCACCCAGCACCCTGAGTACTAAGCACCCAACACCCCAAGCACTGAGCACCCTGAGTACTGAGCAACCAGCACCCCAAGCACTGAGCACCCCGAGCACTGAGCAGCCAGCACCCTGAGTACTGAGCACCGAGCACCCTGAGTACTGAGCAGCCAGCACCCTGAGTACTGAGCACCCAGCATACTGAGCACCGAGCACCCAGCACCCTGAGTACTGAGCACACAGCACCCTGAGCACTGAGCACCCAGCACCCTGAGTACTGAGCACTGAGCACCCCGAGTACTGAGCACCCAGCACCCCGAGCACTGAGCACCGAGCACCCCGAGAACTGAGCACCCAGCACCCCGAGCACTGAGCACCCAGCACCCCGAGCACTGAGCACCCAGCACCCTGAGCACTGAGCACTGAGCACCCTGAGCACTGAGCACCCAGAACCCTGAGCACTGAGCACCCAGCATCCTGAGCACTGAGTACTGAGCACCCAGCACGCTGAGCACTGAGCACCCAGCACCATGAGTACTGAGCACTGAGCACCCCGATTACTGAGCACCCAGCACCCTGAGCGCTGAGCACCCAGCACCCTGAGCACTGAGCACCCAGCACCATGAGTACTGAGCACCGAGCACCCTGAGCACCGAGCACCCAGCACCCTGAGTACTGAGCACCCAGCACCCTGAGCACTGAGCACCCAGCACCCTGAGTACTGAGCACCGAGCACCCTGAGTACTGAGCACCCAGCACCTCGAGCACTGAGCACCCAGCACCCTGAGCACTGAGCACCCAGCATACTGAGTACTGAGCACCCAGCACCCTGAGTACTGAGCACCCAGCACCCTGAGTACTGAACACCCAGCACCCTGAGTACTGAGCATCCAGCGCCCCGAGCACTGAGCTCCCAGCACCCTGAGTACTGAGCACTGAGCACCCAGCACCCCGAGCACTGAGCACCCAGCACCCTGTGTACTGAGCACTGAGTACCCAGCACCCCGAGCACTGAGCACCCAGCACCCTGAGCACTGAGCACCCTGAGTACTGAGCACCCAGCACCCTGAGCACTGAGCACCCAGCACCCCGATCACTGAGCACCCAGCACCCAGAGCACTGAGCACTGAGCACCCTGAGTACTGAGCACTGAGCACCCTGAGCACTGAGCACCGAGCACCCTGAGTACTGAGCACTGAGCACCCTGAGCACTGAGGACCGAGCACCCTGAGTACTAAGCACCCAGCACCCTGAGTACTGAGCACCCAGCACCCTGAGCACTGAGCACCCAGCACGCTGAGTACTGAGCACTGAGCACCCTGAGTACTGAGCACCGAGCACCCTGAGCACTGAGCACCCAGCACGCTGAGTACTGAGCACTGAGCACCCTGAGCACTGAGCACCCAGCACCCTGAGTACTGAGCACCGAGCACCCTGAGTACTGAGCACCCAGCACTCTGAGCACTGAGCACCCAGCACCCTGAGCACTGAGACACCCAGCACCCTGAGCACTGAGCACCCAGCACCCCGAGCACTGAGCACCCTGCACCCTGAGCACTGAGCCTGAGCACCCTGAGTACTGAGCACTGAGCACCCTGAGTACTGAGCACCGATCACCCTGAGTACTGAGCACCCAGAACCCCGAGCACTGAGCACCGAGCACCCTGAGCACTGAGCACCCAGCACCCTGAGTACTAAGCACCCAGGACCCTGAGTACTGAGCACCCAGCACCCTGAGTACTGAGCACCCAGCACCCTGAGCACTGAGCAACCTTAGTACTGAGCACTGAGCAGCCTGAGTACTGAGCACTGAGCACCCTGAGTACTGAGCACCCAGCACCCTGAGTACTGAGCACCCAGCACCCTGAGCAATGATCACCCTGAGTACTGAGCACCCAGCACCATGAGCACTGAGCACCGAGCACCCTGAGCACTGAGCAACCAGCACCCGGAGTACTGAGAACCCAGCACCCTGAGTACTAAGCACCGAGCACCCTGAGTACTGAGCACTGAGCACCCCGAGCACTGAGCACCCAGAACCCCGAGCACCGAGCACCCTGAGTACTGAGCACCCAGCACCCTGAGCACTGAACACACAGCACCCTGAGTACAGAAAACCCCGAGCACTGAGCACCCAGCACTCTGAGTACTGAGCACCGAGCACACTGAGCACTGAGCACCCAGCACCCCGAGCACTGAGCACCCAGCACCCTGAGTACTGAGCACCCAGCACCCTGAGTACTGAGCACCCAGCACCCCGAGCACTGAGTACCCAGCACCCTGAGCACTGAGCACCCAGCACCCTGAGCACTGAGCACCCAGCACCCTGAGCACTGAGCACCCAGCACCCTGAGTACTGAGCACTGAGCACCCAGCACCCCGAGCACTGAGCACCCAGCACCCTGAGTACTGAGCACTGAGCACCCAGCACCCCGAGCACTGAGCACCCAGCACCCTGAGCACTGAGCACCCAGCACCTGAGTCCTGAGCACCCAGCACCCTGAGGACTGAGCACCCAGCTCCCTGAGTACTGAGCACCCAGCACCCCGAGTACTGAGCACCCAGCATCCTGAGTACTGAGCACCCAGCTCCCCGAGCACTAAGCACACAGCACACAGAGCACTGAGGACCCAGCACCCTGAGCACTGAGCACCCAGCACCCTGAGTACTGAGCACCGAGCACCCTGAGTACTGAGCACCCAGCACCCTGAGCACTGATCACCCAGCACCCTGAGTACTGAGCACCAAGTACCCTGAGTACTGAGCACCCAGCACCCCGAGCACTGAGCACCCAGCACCCTGAGTACTGAGCACTGAGCACACAGCACCCCGAGCACTGAGCACCCAGCACCCTGAGCACTGAGCACCCAGCACCCCGAGCAATGAGCACCCAGCACCCTGAGTACTGAGCACCCAGCACCCCGAGTACTGAGCACCCAGCAACCTGAGCACTGAGCACCCAGCACCCCCAGCAATGAGCACCCAGCACCCTGAGTACTGAGCACCCAGCACCCCGAGTACTGAGCACCCAGCAACCTGAGAACCGAGCAGCCAGCACCCCCAGCAATGAGCACCCAGCATCCTGAGTACTGAGCACCCAGCACCCCCAGCAATGAGCACCCAGCACCCTGAGTACTGAGCACCCAGCACCCCGAGTACTGAGAACCCAGCAACCTCAGAACCGAGCAGCCAGCACCCCGAGCGCTGAGCACCCAGCACCCTGAGCACTGAGCACCCAGCACCCTGAGTACTGAGCACTGAGCACCCCGAGTACTGAGCACCCAGCACCCCGAGCACTGAGCACCCAGCACCCTGAGTACTGAGCACCCAGCACCCTGAGTACTGAGCACCCAGCACCCTGAGCACTGAGCACCCAGCACCCTGAGTACTAAGCACCCAACACCCCAAGCACTGAGCACCCTGAGTACTGAGCACCCAGCACCCCAAGCACTGAGCACCCCGAGCACTGAGCAGCCAGCACCCTGAGTACTGAGCACCGAGCACCCTGAGTACTGAGCAGCCAGCACCCTGAGTACTGAGCACCCAGCATACTGAGCACCGAGCACCCAGCACCCTGAGTACTGAGCACACAGCACCCTGAGCACTGAGCACCCAGCACCCTGAGTACTGAGCACCGAGCACCCTGAGTACTGAGCACCCAGCACCCCGAGCACTGAGCACCCAGCACCCTGAGCACTGAGCACCCAGCATACTGCGTACTGAGCACCCAGCACCCTGAGTACTGAGCACCCAGCACCCTGAGCACTGAGCACCCAGCACCCTGAGTACTGAGCATCCAGCACCCCGAACACTGAGCACCCAGCACCCTGAGTACTGAGCACTGAGCACCCAGCACCCCGAGCACTGAGCACCCAGCACCCTGTGTACTGAGCACTGAGTACCCAGCACCCCGAGCACTGAGCACCCAGCACCCTGAGCACTGAGCACCCTGAGTACTGAGCACCCAGCACCCTGAGCACTGAGCACCCAGCACCCCGAGCACTGAGCACCCAGCACCCAGAGCACTGAGCACTGAGCACCCGGAGTACTGAGCACTGAGCACCCTGAGCACTGAGCACCGAGCACCCTGAGTACTGAGCACTGAGCAACCAACACCCCAAGCACTGAGCACCCTGAGCACTGAGCACCCAGCACCCCAAGCACTGAGCACCCTGAGTACTGAGCACCCAGCACCCTGAGTAATGAGCACCCAGCACCCTGAGTACTGAGCACCCAGCTCCCTGAGTCCTGAGCACCCAGCACCCCGAGCACTGAGCACCCAGCACCCTGAGTACTGAGCACTGAGCACACAGCACCCCGAGCACTGAGCACCCAGCACCCTGTGTACTGAGCACTGAGTACCCAGTACCCCGAGCACTGCGACCCAGCACCCTGAGCACTGAGCACCCAGCACCCTGAGTACTGAGCACCCAGCACCCCGAGAATGGGGCACCCAGCACCCTGAGCACTGAGCACCCAGCACCCCGAGCAATGAGCACCCAGCACCCTGAGTACTGAGCACCGAGCACCCCGAGTACTGAGCACCCAGCAACCTGAGCACTGAGCACCCAGCACCCCCAGCAATGAGCACCCAGCACCCTGAGTACTGAGCACCCAGCACCCCGAGTACTGAGCACCCAGCAACCTGAGAACCGAGCAGCCAGCACCCCCAGCAATGAGCACCCAGCACCCTGAGTACTGAGCACCCAGCACCCCCAGCAATGAGCACCCAGCACCCTGAGTACTGAGCACCCAGCATCCCGTGTACTGAGCACCCAGCAACCTGAGAACCGAGCAGCCAGCACCCTGAGCGCTGAGCACCCAGCACCCTGAGCACTGAGCACCCAGCACCCTGAGTACTGAGCACTGAGCACCCCGAGTACTGAGCACCCAGCACCCCGAGCACTGAGCACCCAGCACCCTGAGTACTGAGCACCCAGCACCCTGAGTACTGAGCACCCAGCACCCTGAGCACTGAGCACCCAGCACCCTGAGTACTAAGCACCCAACACCCCAAGCACTGAGCACCCTGAGTACTGAGCACCCAGCACCCCAAGCACTGAGCACCCCGAGCACTGAGCAGCCAGCACCCTGAGTACTGAGCACCGAGCACCCTGAGTACTGAGCAGCCCGCACCCTGAGTACTGAGCACCCAGCATACTGAGCACCGAGCACCCAGCACCCTGAGTACTGTGCACACAGCACCCTGAGCACTGAGCACCCAGCACCCTGAGTACTGAGCACCGAGCACCCTGAGTACTGAGCACCCAGCACCCCGAGCACTGAGCACCCAGCACCCTGAGCACTGAGCACCCAGCATACTGCGTACTGAGCACCCAGCACCCTGAGTACTGAGCACCCAGCACCCTGAGCACTGAGCACCCAGCACCCTGAGTACTGAGCATCCAGCACCCCGAGCAGTGAGCACCCAGCACCCTGAGTACTGAGCACTGAGCACCCAGCACCCCGAGCACTGAGCACCCAGCACCCTGTGTACTGAGCACTGAGTACCCAGCACCCCGAGCACTGAGCACCCAGCACCCAGAGCACTGAGCACCTACCACCCTGAGTACTGAGCACCCAGCACCCCGAGCACTGAGCACCCAGCACCCTGAGTACTGAGCACTGAGCACACAGCACCCCGAGCACTGAGCACCCAGCACCCTCTGTACTGAGCACTGAGTACCCAGTACCCCGAGCACTGCGACCCAACACCCTGAGCATTGAGCACCCAGCACCCCGAGTACTGAGCACCCAGCACCCCGAGCATGGGGCACCCGGGACCCTGAGCACCCAGCACCCCGAGCAATGAGCACCCAGCACCCTGAGTACTGAGCACCGAGCACCCCGAGTACTGAGCACCCAGCAACCTGAGCACTGAGCACCCAGCACCCCCAGCAATGAGCACCCAGCACCCCGAGCACTGAGCACCCAGCACCCCGAGCACTGAGCACCCAGCACCCCGAGCACTGAGCACCCAGCACCCTGAGCACTGAGCACTGAGCACTGAGCACCCTGAGCACTGAGCACCCAGAACCCTGAGCACTGAGCACCCAGCATCCTGAGCACTGAGTACTGAGCACCCAGCACGCTGAGCACTGAGCACCCAGCACCCTGAGTACTGAGCACTGAGCACCCCGATTACTGAGCACCCAGCACCCTGAGCGCTGAGCACCCAGCACCCTGAGCACTGAGCACCCAGCACCATGAGTACTGAGCACCGAGCACCCTGAGCACCGAGCACCCACCACCCTGAGTACTGAGCACCCAGCACCCTGAGCACTGAGCACCCAGCACCCTGAGTACTGAGCACCGAGCACCCTGAGTACTGAGCACTGAGCACCCTGAGCACTGAGCACCGAGCACCCTGAGTACTGAGCACTGAGCACCCAACACCCCAAGCACTGAGCACCCTGAGCACTGAGCACCCAGCACCCCAAGCACTGAGCACCCTGAGTACTGAGCACCCAGCACCCTGAGTAATGAGCACCCAGCACCCTGAGTACTGAGCACCCAGCTCCCTGAGTACTGAGCACCCAGCACCCCGAGCACTGAGCACCCAGAACCCTGAGTACTGAGCACTGAGCACACAGCACCCCGAGCACTGAGCACCCAGCACACTCTGTACTGAGCACTGAGTACCCAGTACCCCGAGCACTGCGACCCAGCATCCTGAGCATTGAGCACCCAGCACCCCGAGTACTGAGCACCCAGCACCCCGAGCATGGGGCACCCAGCACCCTGAGCACTGAGCACCCAGCACCCCGAGCAATGAGCACCCAGCACCCTGACTACTGAGCACCGAGCACCCCGAGTACTGAGCACCCAGCAACCTGAGCACTGAGCACCCAGCACCCCCAGCAATGAGCACCCAGCACCCCGAGCACTGAGCACCCAGCACCCCGAGCACTGAGCACCCAGCACCCTGAGCACTGAGCACCCAGCACCCTGAGCACTGGGCACTGAGCACTGAGCACCCTGAGCACTGAGCACCCAGAACCCTGAGCACTGAGCACCCAGCATCCTGAGCACTGAGTACTGAGCACCCAGCACGCTGAGCACTGAGCACCCAGCACCCCGAGCACTGAGCACCCAGCACCCGGAGTACTGAGAACCCAGCACCCTGAGTACTAAGCACCGAGCACCCTGAGTACTGAGCACTGAGCACCCCGAGCACTGAGCACCCAGAACCCCGAGCACCGAGCACCCTGAGTACTGAGCACCCAGCACCCTGAGCACTGAACACACAGCACCCTGAGTACAGAGAACCCCGAGCACTGAGCACCCAGCACTCTGAGTACTGAGCACCGAGCACACTGAGCACTGAGCACCCAGCACCCTGAGCACTGAGCACCCAGCACCCTGAGTACTGAGCACCCAGCACCCTGAGTACTGAGCACCCAGCACCCCGAGCACTGAGTACCCAGCACCCTGAGCACTGAGCACCCAGCACCCTGAGCACTGAGCACCCAGCACCCTGAGTACTGAGTACCCAGCACCCTGAGCACTGAGCACCCAGCACCCTGAGCACTGAGCACCCAGCACCCTGAGTACTGAGCACCCAGCACCCTGAGTACTGAGCACCCAGCACCCCGAGCACTGAGTACCCAGCACCCTGAGCACTGAGCACCCAGCACCCTGAGCACTGAGCACCCAGCACCCTGAGCACTGAGCACCCAGCACCCTGAGTACTGAGCACTGAGCACCCAGCACCCCGAGCACTGAGCATCCAGCACCCTGAGTACTGAGCACTGAGCACCCAGCACCCCGAGCACTGAGCACCCAGCACCCTGAGCACTGAGCACCCAGCACCTGAGTCCTGAGCACCCAGCACCCTGAGGACTGAGCACCCAGCTCCCTGAGTACTGAGCACCCAGCACCCCGAGTACTGAGCACCCAGCATCCTGAGTACTGAGCACCCAGCTCCCCGAGCACTAAGCACACAGCACCCAGAGCACTGAGGACCCAGCACCCTGAGCACTGAGCACCCAGCACCCTGAGTACTGAGCACCGAGCACCCTGAGTACTGACCACCCAGCACCCTGAGCACTGATCACCCAGCACCCTGAGTACTGAGCACCAAGTACCCTGAGTACTGAGCACCCAGCACCCCGAGCACTGAGCACCCAGCACCCTGAGTACTGAGCACTGAGCACACAGCAACCCGAGCACTGAGCACCCAGCACCCTGTGTACTGAGCACTGAGTACCCAGTACCCCGAGCACTGCGACCCAGCACCCTGAGCAATGAGCACCCAGCACCCCGAGTACTGAGCACCCAGCTCCCCGAGCACTGAGCACCCAGCACCCTGAGCACTGAGCACCCAGCACCCCGAGCAATGAGCACCCAGCACCCTGAGTACTGAGCACCCAACACCCCGAGTACTGAGCACCCAGCAACCTGAGCACTGAGCACCCAGCACCCCAGCAATGAGCACCCAGCACCCTGAGTACTGAGCACCCAGCACCCTGAGTACTGAGCACCCAGCAACCTGAGTACTGAGCACCCAGCACCCCCAGCAATGAGCACCCAGCATCCTGAGTACTGAGCACCCAGCACCCCCAGCAATGAGCACCCAGCACCCTGAGTACTGAGCACCCAGCACCCCGAGTACTGAGAACCCAGCAACCTGAGAACCGAGCAGCCAGCACCCCGAGCGCTGAGCACCCAGCACCCTGAGCACTGAGCACCCAGCACCCTGAGTACTGAGCACTGAGCACCCCGAGTACTGAGCACCCAGCACCCCGAGCCCTGAGCACCCAGCACCCTGAGTACTGAGCACCCAGCACCCTGAGTACTGAGCACCCAGCACCCTGAGCACTGAGCACCCAGCACCCTGAGTACTAAGCACCCAACACCCCAAGCACTGAGCACCCTGAGTACTGAGCACCCAGCACCCCAAGCACTGAGCACCCCGAGCACTGAGCAGCCAGCACCCTGAGTACTGAGCACCGAGCACCCTGAGTACTGAGCAGCCAGCACCCTGAGTACTGAGCACCCAGCATACTGAGCACCGAGCACCCAGCACCCTGAGTACTGAGCACACAGCACCCTGAGCACTGAGCACCCAGCACCCTGAGTACTGAGCACCGAGCACCCTGAGTACTGAGCACCCAGCACCCCGAGCACTGAGCACCCAGCACCCTGAGCACTGAGCACCCAGCATACTGCGTACTGAGCACCCAGCACCCTGAGTACTGAGCACCCAGCACCCTGAGCACTGAGCACCCAGCACCCTGAGTACTGAGCATCCAGCACCCCGAGCAGTGAGCACCCAGCACCCTGAGTACTGAGCACTGAGCACCCAGCACCCCGAGCACTGAGCACCCAGCACCCTGAGTACTGAGCACTGAGCACACAGCACCCGGAGCACTGAGCACCCAGCACCCTCTGTACTGAGCACTGAGTACCCAGTACCCCGAGCACTGCGACCCAACACCCTGAGCATTGAGCACCCAGCACCCCGAGTACTGAGCACCCAGCACCCCGAGCATGGGGCACCCAGGACCCTGAGCACCCAGCACCCCGAGCAATGAGCACCCAGCACCCTGAGTACTGAGCACCGAGCACCCCGAGTACTGAGCACCCAGCAACCTGAGCACTGAGCACCCAGCACCCCCAGCAATGAGCACCCAGCACCCCGAGCACTGAGCACCCAGCACCCCGAGCACTGAGCACCCAGCACCACGAGCACTGAGCACCCAGCACCCTGAGCACTGAGCACTGAGCACTGAGCACCCTGAGCACTGAGCACCCAGAACCCTGAGCACTGAGCACCCAGCATCCTGAGCACTGAGTACTGAGCACCCAGCACGCTGAGCACTGAGCACCCAGCACCCTGAGTACTGAGCACTGAGCACCCCGATTACTGAGCACCCAGCACCCTGAGCGCTGAGCACCCAGCACCCTGAGCACTGAGCACCCAGCACCATGAGTACTGAGCACCGAGCACCCTGAGCACCGAGCACCCAGCACCCTGAGTACTGAGCACCCAGCACCCTGAGCACTGAGCACCCAGCACCCTGAGTACTGAGCACCGAGCACCCTGAGTACTGAGCACTGAGCACCCTGAGCACTGAGCACCGAGCACCCTGAGTACTGAGCACTGAGCACCCAACACCCCAAGCACTGAGCACACTGAGCACTGAGCACCCAGCACCCCAAGCACTGAGCACCCTGAGTACTGAGCACCCAGCACCCTGAGTAATGAGCACCCAGCACCCTGAGTACTGAGCACCCAGCTCCCTGAGTACTGAGCACCCAGCACCCCGAGCACTGAGCACCCAGAACCCTGAGTACTGAGCACTGAGCACACAGCACCCCGAGCACTGAGCACCCAGCACACTCTGTACTGAGCACTGAGTACCCAGTACCCCGAGCACTGCGACCCAGCATCCTGAGCATTGAGCACCCAGCACCCCGAGTACTGAGCACCCAGCACCCCGAGCATGGGGCACCCAGCACCCTGAGCACTGAGCACCCAGCACCCCGAGCAATGAGCACCCAGCACCCTGACTACTGAGCACCGAGCACCCCGAGTACTGAGCACCCAGCAACCTGAGCACTGAGCACCCAGCACCCCCAGCAATGAGCACCCAGCACCCCGAGCACTGAGCACCCAGCACCCCGAGCACTGAGCACCCAGCACCCTGAGCACTGAGCACCCAGCACCCTGAGCACTGGGCACTGAGCACTGAGCACCCTGAGCACTGAGCACCCAGAACCCTGAGCACTGAGCACCCAGCATCCTGAGCACTGAGTACTGAGCACCCAGCACGCTGAGCACTGAGCACCCAGCACCCCGAGCACTGAGCACCCAGCACCCGGAGTACTGAGAACCCAGCACCCTGAGTACTAAGCACAGAGCACCCTGAGTACTGAGCACTGAGCACCCCGAGCACTGAGCACCCAGAACCCCGAGCACCGAGCACCCTGAGTACTGAGCACCCAGCACCCTGAGCACTGAACACACAGCACCCTGAGTACAGAAAACCCCGAGCACTGAGCACCCAGCACTCTGAGTACTGAGCACTGAGCACACTGATCACTGAGCACCCAGCACCCTGAGCACTGAGCACCCAGCACCCTGAGTACTGAGCACCCAGCACCCTGAGTACTGAGCACCCAGCACCCCGAGCACTGAGTACCCAGCACCCTGAGCACTGAGCACCCAGCACCCTGAGCACTGAGCACCCAGCACCCTGAGCACTGAGCACCCAGCACCCTGAGTACTGAGTACCCAGCACCCTGAGCACTGAGCACCCAGCACCCTGAGCACTGAGCACCCAGCACCCTGAGCACTGAGCACCCAGCACCCTGAGTACTGAGCACCCAGCACCCTGAGCACTGAGCACACAGCAACCCGAGCACTGAGCACCCAGCACCCTGTGTACTGAGCACTGAGTACCCAGTACCCCGAGCACTGCGACCCAGCACCCTGAGCAATGAGCACCCAGCACCCCGAGTACTGAGCACCCAGCTCCCCGAGCACTGAGCACCCAGCACCCTGAGCACTGAGCACCCAGCACCCCGAGCAATGAGCACCCAGCACCCTGAGTACTGAGCACCCAACACCCCGAGTACTGAGCACCCAGCAACCTGAGCACTGAGCACCCAGCACCCCAGCAATGAGCACCCAGCACCCTGAGTACTGAGCACCCAGCACCCCGAGTACTGAGCACCCAGCAACCTGAGTACTGAGCACCCAGCACCCCCAGCAATGAGCACCCAGCATCCTGAGTACTGAGCACCCAGCACCCCCAGCAATGAGAACCCAGCACCCTGAGTACTGAGCACCCAGCACCCCGAGTACTGAGAACCCAGCAACCTGAGAACCGAGCAGCCAGCACCCCGAGCGCTGAGCACCCAGCACCCTGAGCACTGAGCACCCAGCACCCTGAGTACTGAGCACTGAGCACCCCGAGTACTGAGCACCCAGCACCCCGAGCCCTGAGCACCCAGCACCCTGAGTACTGAGCACCCAGCACCCTGAGTACTGAGCACCCAGCACCCTGAGCACTGAGCACCCAGCACCCTGAGTACTAAGCACCCAACACCCCAAGCACTGAGCACCCTGAGTACTGAGCACCCAGCACCCCAAGCACTGAGCACCCCGAGCACTGAGCAGCCAGCACCCCGAGCCCTGAGCACCGAGCACCCTGAGTACTGAGCAGCCAGCACCCTGAGTACTGAGCACCCAGCATACTGAGCACCGAGCACCCAGCACCCTGAGTACTGAGCACACAGCACCCTGAGCACTGAGCACCCAGCACCCTGAGTACTGAGCACCGAGCACCCTGAGTACTGAGCACCCAGCACCCCGAGCACTGAGCACCCAGCACCCTGAGCACTGAGCACCCAGCATACTGCGTACTGAGCACCCAGCACCCTGAGTACTGAGCACCCAGCACCCTGAGCACTGAGCACCCAGCACCCTGAGTACTGAGCATCCAGCACCCCGAGCAGTGAGCACCCAGCACCCTGAGTACTGAGCACTGAGCACCCAGCACCCCGAGCACTGAGCACCCAGCACCCTATGTACTGAGCACTGAGTACCCAGCACCCCGAGCACTGAGCACCCAGCACCCAGAGCACTGAGCACCCACCACCCTGAGTACTGAGCACCCAGCACCCCGAGCACTGAGCACCCAGCACCCTGAGTACTGAGCACTGAGCACACAGCACCCCGAGCACTGAGCACCCAGCACCCTCTGTACTGAGCACTGAGTACCCAGTACCCCGAGCACTGCGACCCAACACCCTGAGCATTGAGCACCCAGCACCCCGAGTACTGAGCACCCAGCACCCCGAGCATGGGGCACCCAGGACCCTGAGCACCCAGCACCCCGAGCAATGAGCACCCAGCACCCTGAGTACTGAGCACCGAGCACCCCGAGTACTGAGCACCCAGCAACCTGAGCACTGAGCACCCAGCACCCCCAGCAATGAGCACCCAGCACCCCGAGCACTGAGCACCCAGCACCCCGAGCACTGAGCACCCAGCACCCCGAGCACTGAGCACCCAGCACCCTGAGCACTGAGCACTGAGCACTGAGCACCCTGAGCACTGAGCACCCAGAACCCTGAGCACTGAGCACCCAGCATCCTGAGCACTGAGTACTGAGCACCCAGCACGCTGAGCACTGAGCACCCAGCACCCTGAGTACTGAGCACTGAGCACCCCGATTACTGAGCACCCAGCACCCTGAGCGCTGAGCACCCAGCACCCTGAGCACTGAGCACCCAGCACCATGAGTACTGAGCACCGAGCACCCTGAGCACCGAGCACCCAGCACCCTGAGTACTGAGCACCCAGCACCCTGAGCACTGAGCACCCAGCACCCTGAGTACTGAGCACCGAGCACCCTGAGTACTGAGCACTGAGCACCCTGAGCACTGAGCACCGAGCACCCTGAGTACTGAGCACTGAGCACCCAACACCCCAAGCACTGAGCACACTGAGCACTGAGCACCCAGCACCCCAAGCACTGAGCACCCTGAGTACTGAGCACCCAGCACCCTGAGTAATGAGCACCCAGCACCCTGAGTACTGAGCACCCAGCTCCCTGAGTACTGAGCACCCAGCACCCCGAGCACTGAGCACCCAGAACCCTGAGTACTGAGCACTGAGCACACAGCACCCCGAGCACTGAGCACCCAGCACACTCTGTACTGAGCACTGGGTACCCAGTACCCCGAGCACTGCGACCCAGCATCCTGAGCATTGAGCACCCAGCACCCCGAGTACTGAGCACCCAGCACCCCGAGCATGGGGCACCCAGCACCCTGAGCACTGAGCACCCAGCACCCCGAGCAATGAGCACCCAGCACCCTGACTACTGAGCACCGAGCACCCCGAGTACTGAGCACCCAGCAACCTGAGCACTGAGCACCCAGCACCCCCAGCAATGAGCACCCAGCACCCCGAGCACTGAGCACCCAGCACCCCGAGCACTGAGCACCCAGCACCCTGAGCACTGAGCACCCAGCACCCTGAGCACTGGGCACTGAGCACTGAGCACCCTGAGCACTGAGCACCCAGAACCCTGAGCACTGAGCACCCAGCATCCTGAGCACTGAGTACTGAGCACCCAGCACGCTGAGCACTGAGCACCCAGCACCCCGAGCACTGAGCACCCAGCACCCGGAGTACTGAGAACCCAGCACCCTGAGTACTAAGCACCGAGCACCCTGAGTACTGAGCACTGAGCACCCCGAGCACTGAGCACCCAGAACCCCGAGCACCGAGCACCCTGAGTACTGAGCACCCAGCACCCTGAGCACTGAACACACAGCACCCTGAGTACAGAAAACCCCGAGCACTGAGCACCCAGCACTCTGAGTACTGAGCACCGAGCACACTGATCACTGAGCACCCAGCACCCTGAGCACTGAGCACCCAGCACCCTGAGTACTGAGCACCCAGCACCCTGAGTACTGAGCACCCAGCACCCCGAGCACTGAGTACCCAGCACCCTGAGCACTGAGCACCCAGCACCCTGAGCACTGAGCACCCAGGACCCTGAGCACTGAGCACCCAGCACCCTGAGTACTGAGTACCCAGCACCCTGAGCACTGAGCACCCAGCACCCTGAGCACTGAGCACCCAGCACCCTGAGTACTGAGCACCCAGCACCCTGAGTACTGAGCACCCAGCACCCCGAGCACTGAGTACCCAGCACCCTGAGCACTGAGCACCCAGCACCCTGAGCACTGAGCACCCAGCACCCTGAGCACTGAGCACCCAGCACCCTGAGTACTGAGCACTGAGCACCCAGCACCCCGAGCACTGAGCATCCAGCACCCTGAGTACTGAGCACTGAGCACCCAGCACCCCGAGCACTGAGCACCCAGCACCCTGAGCACTGAGCACCCAGCACCTGAGTCCTGAGCACCCAGCACCCTGAGGACTGAGCACCCAGCTCCCTGAGTACTGAGCACCCAGCACCCCGAGTACTGAGCACCCAGCATCCTGAGTACTGAGCACCCAGCTCCCCGAGCACTAAGCACACAGCACCCAGAGCACTGAGGACCCAGCACCCTGAGCACTGAGCACCCAGCACCCTGAGTACTGAGCACCGAGCACCCTGAGTACTGACCACCCAGCACCCTGAGCACTGATCACCCAGCACCCTGAGTACTGAGCAACAAGTACCCTGAGTACTGAGCACCCAGCACCCCGAGCACTGAGCACCCAGCACCCTGAGTACTGAGCACTGAGCACACAGCAACCCGAGCACTGAGCACCCAGCACCCTGTGTACTGAGCACTGAGTACCCAGTACCCCGAGCACTGCGACCCAGCACCCTGAGCACTGAGCACCCAGCACCCCGAGTACTGAGCACCCAGCTCCCCGAGCACTGAGCACCCAGCACCCTGAGCCCTGAGCACCCAGCACCCCGAGCAATGAGCACCCAGCACCCTGAGTACTGAGCACCCAACACCCCGAGTACTGAGCACCCAGCAACCTGAGCACTGAGCACCCAGCACCCCAGCAATGAGCACCCAGCACCCTGAGTACTGAGCACACAGCACCCCGAGTACTGAGCACCCAGCAACCTGAGTACTGAGCACCCAGCACCCCCAGCAATGAGCACCCAGCATCCTGAGTACTGAGCACCCAGCACCCCCAGCAATGAGCACCCAGCACCCTGAGTACTGAGCACCCAGCACCCCGAGTACTGAGAACCCAGCAACCTGAGAACCGAGCAGCCAGCACCCCGAGCGCTGAGCACCCAGCACCCTGAGCACTGAGCACCCAGCACCCTGAGTACTGAGCACTGAGCACCCCGAGTACTGAGCACCCAGCACCCCGAGCACTGAGCACCCAGCACCCTGAGTACTGAGCACCCAGCACCCTGAGTACTGAGCACCCAGCACCCTGAGCACTGAGCACCCAGCACCCTGAGTACTAAGCACCCAACACCCCAAGCACTGAGCACCCTGAGTACTGAGCACCCAGCACCCCAAGCACTGAGCACCCCGAGCACTGAGCAGCCAGCACCCTGAGTACTGAGCACCCAGCATACTGAGCACCGAGCACCCAGCACCCTGAGTACTGAGCACACAGCACCCTGAGCACTGAGCACCCAGCACCCTGAGTACTGAGCACCGAGCACCCTGAGTACTGAGCACCCAGCACCCCGAGAACTGAGCACCCAGCACCCTGAGCACTGAGCACCCAGCATACTGCGTACTGAGCACCCAGCACCCTGAGTACTGAGCACCCAGCACCCTGAGCACTGAGCACCCAGCACCCTGAGTACTGAGCATCCAGCACCCCGAGCACTGAGCACCCAGCACCCTGAGTACTGAGCACTGAGCACCCAGCACCCCGAGCACTGAGCACCCAGCACCCTGTGTACTGAGCACTGAGTACCCAGCACCCTGAGCACTGAGCACCCAGCACCTTGAGCACTGAGCATCCTGAGTACTGAGCACCCAGCACCCTGAGCACTGAGCACCCAGCACCCCGAGCACTGAGCACCCAGCACCCAGAGCACTGAGCACTGAGCACCCTGAGTACTGAGCACTGAGCACCCTGAGCACTGAGCACCGAGCACCCTGAGTACTGAGCACTGAGCACCCAACACCCCAAGCACTGAGCACCCTGAGCACTGAGCACCCAGCACCCTAAGCACTGAGCACCCTGAGTACTGAGCACCCAGCACCCTGAGTAATGAGCACCCAGCACCCTGAGTACTGAGCACCCAGCTCCCTGAGTACTGAGCACCCAGCACCCCGAGCACTGAGCACCCAGCACCCTGAGTACTGAGCACTGAGCACACAGCACCCCGAGCACTGAGCACCCAGCACCCTGTGTACTGAGCACTGAGTACCCAGTACCGCGAGCACTGCGACCCAGCACCCTGAGCACTGAGCACCCAGCACCCCGAGTACTGAGCACCCAGCACCCCGAGAATGGGGCACCCAGCACCCTGAGCACTGAGCACCCAGCACCCCGAGCAATGAGCACCCAGCACCCTGAGTACTGAGCACCGAGCACCCCGAGTACTGAGCACCCAGCAACCTGAGCACTGAGCACCCAGCACCCCCAGCAATGAGCACCCAGCACCCTCAGTACTGAGCACCCAGCACCCCGAGTACTGAGCACCCAGCAACCTGAGAACCGAGCAGCCAGCACCCCCAGCAATGAGCACCCAGCACCCTGAGTACTGAGCACCCAGCACCCCCAGCAATGAGCACCCAGCACCCTGAGTACTGAGCACCCAGCAACCTGAGAACCGAGCAGCCAGCACCCCGAGCGCTGAGCACCCAGCACCATGAGCACTGAGCACCCAGCACCCTGAGTACTGAGCACTGAGCACCCCGAGTACTGAGCACCCAGCACCCCGAGCACTGAGCACCCAGCACCCTGAGTACTGAGCACCCAGCACCCTGAGTACTGAGCACCCAGCACCCTGAGCACTGAGCACCCAGCACCCTGAGTACTAAGCACCCAACACCCCAAGCACTGAGCACCCTGAGTACTGAGCACCCAGCACCCCAAGCACTGAGCACCCCGAGCACTGAGCAGCCAGCACCCTGAGTACTGAGCACCGAGCACCCTGAGTACTGGTCAGCCAGCACCCTGAGTACTGAGCACCCAGCATACTGAGCACCGAGCACCCAGCACCCTGAGTACTGAGCACACAGCACCCTGAGCACTGAGCACCCAGCACCCTGAGTACTGAGCACCGAGCACGCTGAGTACTGAGCACCAAGCACCCCGAGCACTGAGCACCCAGCACCCTGAGCACTGAGCACCCAGCATACTGCGTACTGAGCACCCAGCACCCTGAGTACTGAGCACCCAGCACCCTGAGCACTGAGCACCCAGCACCCTGAGTACTGAGCATCCAGCACCCCGAGCAGTGAGCACCCAGCACCCTGAGTACTGAGCACTGAGCACCCAGCACCCCGAGCACTGAGCACCCAGCACCCTGTGTACTGAGCACTGAGTACCCAGCACCCCGAGCACTGAGCACCCAGCACCCAGAGCACTGAGCACCCAGCACCCTGAGTACTGAGCACCCAGCACCCCGAGCACTGAGCACCCAGCACCCTGAGTACTGAGCACTGAGCACCCCGATTACTGAGCACCCAGCACCCTGAGCGCTGAGCACCCAGCACCCTGAGCACTGAGCACCCAGCACCATGAGTACTGAGCACCGAGCACCCTGAGCACCGAGCACCCAGCACCCTGAGTACTGAGCACCCAGCACCCTGAGCACTGAGCACCCAGCACCCTGAGTACTGAGCACCGAGCACCCTGAGTACTGAGCACTGAGCACCCTGAGCACTGAGCACCGAGCACCCTGAGTACTGAGCACTGAGCACCCAACACCCCAAGCACTGAGCACCCTGAGCACTGAGCACTCAGCACCCCAAGCACTGAGCACCCTGAGTACTGAGCACCCAGCACCCTGAGTAATGAGCACCAAGCACCCTGAGTACTGAGCACCCAGCTCCCTGAGTACTGAGCACCCAGCACCCCGAGCACTGAGCACCCAGCACCCTGAGTACTGAGCACTGAGCACACAGCACCCCGAGCACTGAGCACCCAGCACACTCTGTACTGAGCACTGAGTACCCAGTACCCCGAGCACTGCGACCCAGCATCCTGAGCATTGAGCACCCAGCACCCCGAGTACTGAGCACCCAGCACCCCGAGCATGGGGCACCCAGCAACCTGAGCACTGAGCACCCAGCACCCCGAGCAATGAGCACCCAGCACCCTGAGTACTGAGCACCGAGCACCCCGAGTACTGAGTACCCAGCAACCTGAGCACTGAGCACCCAGCACCCCCAGCAATGAGCACCCAGCACCCCGAGCACTGAGCACCCAGCACCCCGAGCACTGAGCACCCAGCACCCCGAGCACTGAGCACCCAGCACCCTGAGCACTGGGCACTGAGCACTGAGCACCCTGAGCACTGAGCACCCAGAACCCTGAGCACTGAGCACCCAGCATCCTGAGCACTGAGTACTGAGCACCCAGCACGCTGAGCACTGAGCACCCAGCACCCTGAGTACTAAGCACCCAGGACCCTGAGTACTGAGCACCCAGCACCCTGAGTACTGAGCACCCTGAGCACTGAGCACCCTGAGTACTGAGCACCCAGCACCCTGAGCACTGAGCAACCAGCACCCCGAGCACTGAGCACCCAGCACCCAGAGCACTGAGCACTGAGCACACTGAGTACTGAGCACTGAGCACCCTGAGCACTGATCACCGAGCACCCTGAGTACTGAGCACTGAGCACCCTGAGCACTGAGCACCCTGCACCCTGAGTACTGAGCACCCAGCACCCTGAGCACTGAGGACCGAGCACCCTGAGTACTAAGCACCCAGCACCCTGAGTACTGAGCACCCAGCACCCTGAGCACTGAGCACCCAGCACGCTGAGTACTGAGCACTGAGCACCCTGAGTACTGAGCACCGAGCACCCTGAGCACTGAGCACCCAGCACGCTGAGTAATGAGCACTGAGCACCCTGAGCACTGAGCACCCAGCACCCTGAGTACTGAGCACCGAGCACCCTGAGTACTGAGCATCCAGCACTCTGAGCACTGAGCACCCAGCACCCTGAGCACTGAGACACCCAGCACCCCGAGCACTGAGCACCCAGCAATCCGAGCACTGAGCACCCTGCACCCTGAGCACTGAGCCTGAGCACCCTGAATACTGAGCACTGAGCACCCTGAGTACTGAGCACCGATCACCCTGAGTACTGAGCACCCAGAACCCCGAGCACTGAGCACCGAGCACCCTGAGCACTGAGCACCCAGCACCCTGAGTACTAAGCACCCAGGACCCTGAGTACTGAGCACCCAGCACCCTGAGTACTGAGCACCCATCACCCTGAGTACTGAGCAGCCAGCGTACTGAGCACCGAGCACCCTGAGCACTGAGCACCCAGCACCCTGAGTACTAAGCACCCAGGACCCTGAGTACTGAGCACCCAGCACCCTGAGTACTGAGCACCCATCACCCTGAGTACTGAGCACCCAGCGTACTGAGCACCGAGCACCCCGAGCACTGAGCACCGAGCACCCTGAGCACTGAGCACCCAGCACCCTGAGTACTAAGCACCCAGGACCCTGAGTACTGAGCACCCAGCACCCTGAGTACTGAGCACCCAGCACCCTGAGTACTGAGCACCGAGCACCCTGAGTACTGAGCACCCAGCACCCTGAGTACTGAGCACCCAGCACCCTGAGTACTGAGCACCCAGCGTACTGAGCACCGAGCACCCAGCACCCTGAGTACTGAGCACCCAGCACCCTGAGCACTGAGCACCCAGCACCCTGAGTACTGAGCACTGAGCACCCCGAGTACTGAGCACCGAGCACACCGAGCACTGAGCACCCAGCACCCCGAGCACAGAGCACCCTGTGTACTGAGCACCCAGCACCCTGAGCACTGAGCACCCAGCACCCTGAGCATTGAGCACCCAGCACCCTGAGCACTGAGCACCCAGCACACTGAGTACTGAGCACCCAGCACCCTGAGCACTGAGCAACCTTAGTACTGAGCACTGAGCACCCTGAGTACTGAGCACCCAGCACCCTGAGTACTGAGCACCCAGCACCCCGAGCAATGAGCACCCAGCACCCTGAGTACTGAGCACCCAGCACCCTGAGTACTGAGCACCCAGCACACCGAGTACTGAGCACCCAGCAACCTGAGACCCGAGCAGCCAGCACCCCCAGCAATGAGCACCCAGCATCCTGAGTACTGAGCACCCAGCCCCCCCAGCAATGAGCACCCAGCACCCTGAGTACTGAGCACCCAGCACCCCGAGTACTGAGAACCCAGCAACCTGAGAACCGAGCAGCCAGCACCCCGAGCGCTGAACACCCAGCACCCTGAGCACTGAGCACCCAGCACCGTGAGTACTGAGCACTGAGCACCCCGAGTACTGAGCACCCAGCACCCCGAGCACTGAGCACCCAGCACCCTGAGTACTGAGCACCCAGCACCCTGAGTACTGAGCACCCAGCACCCTGAGCACTGAGCACCCAGCACCCTGAGTACTAAGCACCCAACACCCCAAGCACTGAGCACCCTGAGTACTGAGCACCCAGCACCCCAAGCACTGAGCACCCCGAACACTGAACAGCCAGCACCCTGAGTACTGAGCACCGAGCACCCTGAGTACTGAGCAGCCAGCACCCTGAGTACTGAGCACCCAGCATACTGAGCACCGAGCACCCAGCACCCTGAGTACTGAGCACACAGCACCCTGAGCACTGAGCACCCAGCACCCTGAGTACTGAGCACCGAGCACCCTGAGTACTGAGCACCCAGCACCCCGAGCACTGAGCACCCAGCACCCTGAGCACTGAGAACCCAGCATACTGCGTATTGAGCACCCAGCACCCTGAGTACTGAGCACCCAGCACCCTGAGCACTGAGCACCCAGCACCCTGAGTACTGAGCATCCAGCACCCGAGCACTGAGCACCCAGCACCCTGAGTACTGAGCACTGAGCACCCAGCACCCCGAGCACTGAGCACCCAGCACCCTGTGTACTGAGAACTGAGTACCCAGCACCCCGAGCACTGAGCACCCAGCACCCTGAGCACTGAGCACCCTGAGTACTGAGCACCCAGCACCCTGAGCACTGAGCACCCAGCACCCCGAGCACTGAGCACCCAGCACCCAGAGCACTGAGCACTGAGCACCCTGAGTACTGAGCACTGAGCACCCTGAGCACTGAGCACCGAGCACCCTGAGTACTGAGCACTGAGCACCCAACACCCCAAGCACTGAGCACCATGAGCACTGAGCACCCAGCACCCCAAGCACTGAGCACCCTGAGTACTGAGCACCCAGCACCCTGAGTAATGAGCACTGAGCACACAGCACCCCGAGCACTGAGCACCCAGCACCCTGTGTACTGAGCACTGAGTACCCAGTACCCCGAGCACTGCGACCCAGCACCCTGAGCACTGAGCACCCAGCACCCCGAGTACTGAGCACCCAGCACCCCGAGCATGGGGCACCCAGCACCCTGAGCACTGAGCACCCAGCACCCCGAGCAATGAGCACCCAGCACCCTGAGTACTAAGCACCCAGCACCCCGAGTACTGAGCATCCAGCAACCTGAGCACTGAGCACCGAGCACCCTGAGTACTGAGCACTGAGCACACTGAGCACTGAGCACCGAGCACCCTGAGTACTGAGCACTGAGCACCCAACACCCCAAGCACTGAGCACCCTGAGCACTGAGCACCCAGCACCCGAAGCACTGAGCACCCTGAGTACTGAGCACCCAGCACCCTGAGTAATGAGCACCCAGCACCCTGAGTACTGAGCACCCAGCTCCCTGAGTACTGAGCACCCAGCACCCCGAGCACTGAGCACCCAGCACCCTGAGTACTGAGCACTGAGCACACAGCACCCCGAGCACTGAGCACCCAGCACACTCTGTACTGAGCACTGAGTACCCAGTACCCCGAGCACTGCGACCCAGCATCCTGAGCATTGAGCACCCAGCACCCCGAGTACTGAGCACCCAGCACCCCGAGCATGGGGCACCCAGCACCCTGAGCACTGAGCACCCAGCACCCCGAGCAATGAGCACCCAGCACCCTGAGTACTGAGCACCGAGCACCCCGAGTACTGAGCACCCAGCAACCTGAGCACTGAGCACCCAGCACCCCCAGCAATGAGCACCCAGCACCCCGAGCACTGAGCACCCAGCACCCCGAGCACTGAGCACTCAGCACCCCGAGCACTGAGCACCCAGCACCCTGAGCACTGGGCACTGAGCACTGAGCACCCTGAGCACTGAGCACCCAGAAACCTGAGCACTGAGCACCCAGCATCCTGAGCACTGAGTACTGAGCACCCAGCACGCTGAGCACTGAGCACCCAGCACCCTGAGTACTGAGCACTGAGCACCCCGATTACTGAGCACCCAGCACCCTGAGCGCTGAGCACCCAGCACCCTGAGCACTGAGCACCCAGCACCATGAGTACTGAGCACCGTGCACCCTGAGCACCGAGCACCCAGCACCCTGAGTACTAAGCACCCAGGACCCTGAGTACTGAGCACCCAGCACCCTGAGTACTGAGCACCCTGAGCACTGAGCACCCTGAGTACTGAGCACCCAGCACCCTGAGCACTGAGCACCCAGCACCCCGAGCACTGAGCACCCAGCACCCAGAGCACTGAGCACTGAGCACACTGAGTACTGAGCACTGAGCACCCTGAGCACTGAGCACCGAGCACCCTGAGTACTGAGCACTGAGCACCCTGAGCACTGAGCACCCTGCACCCTGAGTACTGAGCACCCAGCACCCTGAGCACTGAGGACCGAGCACCCTGAGTACTAAGCACCCAGCACCCTGAGTACTGAGCACCCAGCACCCTGAGCACTGAGCACCCAGCACGCTGAGTACTGAGCACTGAGCACCCTGAGTACTGAGCACCGAGCACCCTGAGCACTGAGCACCCAGCACGCTGAGTAATGAGCACTGAGCACCCTGAGCACTGAGCACCCAGCACCCTGAGTACTGAGCACCGAGCACCCTGAGTACTGAGCATCCAGCACTCTGAGCACTGAGCACCCAGCACCCTGAGCACTGAGACACCCAGCAACCCGAGCACTGAGCACCCAGCAATCCGAGCACTGAGCACCCTGCACCCTGAGCACTGAGCCTGAGCACCCTGAGTACTGAGCACTGAGCACCCTGAGTACTGAGCACCGATCACCCTGAGTACTGAGCACCCAGAACCCTGAGTACTGAGCACCCAGCACCCTGCGCACTGAGCACCCAGCACCCTGAGTACTGAGCACCGAGCACCCTGAGTACTGAGCACCCAGCACCCTGAGTACTGAGCACCCAGCACCCTGAGCACTGAGCACCCAGCACCCTGAGTACTGAGCACTGAGCACCCCGAGTACTGAGCACCGAGCACACCGAGCACTGAGCACCCAGCACCCCGAGCACAGAGCACACTGTGTACTGAGCACCCAGCACCCTGAGCACTGAGCACCCAGCACCCTGAGCACTGAGCACCCAGCACCCTGAGCACTGAGCACCCAGCACACTGAGTACTGAGCACCCAGCACCCTGAGCACTGAGCAACCTTAGTACTGAGCACTGAGCAACCTGAGTACTGAGCACTGAGCACCCTGAGTACTGAGCACCCAGCACCCTGAGTACTGAGCACCCAGCACCCCGAGCAATGAGCACCCAGCACCCTGAGTACTGAGCACCCAGCACCCTGAGTACTGAGCACCCAGCACACCGAGTACTGAGCATCCAGCAACCTGAGAACCGAGCAGCCAGCACCCCCAGCAATGAGCACCCAGCATCCTGAGTACTGAGCACCCAGCACCCCCAGCAATGAGCAACCAGCACCCTGAGTACTGAGCACCCAGCACCCCGAGTACTGAGATCCCAGCAACCTGAGAACCGAGCAGCCAGCACCCCGAGCGCTGAACACCCAGCACCCTGAGCACTGAGCACCCAGCACCCTGAGTACTGAGCACTGAGCACTCCGAGTACTGAGCACCCAGCACCCCGAGCACTGAGCACCCAGCACCCTGAGTACTGAGCACCCAGCACCCTGAGTACTGAGCACCCAGCACCCTGAGCACTGAGCACCCAGCACCCTGAGTACTAAGCACCCAACACCCAAAGCACTGAGCACCCTGAGTACTGAGCACCCAGCACCCCAAGCACTGAGCACCCCGAGCACTGAACAGCCAGCACCCTGAGTACTGAGCACCGAGCACCCTGAGTACTGAGCAGCCAGCACCCTGAGTACTGAGCACCCAGCATACTGAGCACCGAGCACCCAGCACCCTGAGTACTGAGCACACAGCACCCTGAGCACTGAGCACCCAGCACCCTGAGTACTGAGCACCGAGCACCCTGAGTACTGAGCACCCAGCACCCCGAGCACTGAGCACCCAGCACCCTGAGCACTGAGAACCCAGCATACTGCGTATTGAGCACCCAGCACCCTGAGTACTGAGCACCCAGCACCCTGAGCACTGAGCACCCAGCACCCTGAGTACTGAGCATCCAGCACCCCGAGCACTGAGCACCCAGCACCCTGAGTACTGAGCACTGAGCACCCAGCACCCCGAGCACTGAGCACCCAGCACCCTGTGTACTGAGAACTGAGTACCCAGCACCCTGAGCACTGAGCACCCAGCACCCTGAGCACTGAGCACCCTGAGTACTGAGCACCCAGCACCCTGAGCACTGAGCACCCAGCACCCCGAGCACGGAGCACCCAGCACCCAGAGCACTGAGCACTGAGCACCCTGAGTACTGAGCACTGAGCACCCTGAGCACTGAGCACCGAGCACCCTGAGTACTGAGCACTGAGCACCCCAAGCACTGATCACCCTGAGTACTGAGCACCCAGCACCCTGAGTAATGAGCACCCAGCACCCTGAGTACTGAGCACCCAGCTCCCTGAGTACTGAGCACCCAGCACCCCGAGCACTGAGCACCCAGCTCCCTGAGTACTGAGCACTGAGCACACAGCACCCCGAGCACTGAGCACCCAGCACCCTGTGTACTGAGCACTGAGTACCCAGTACCCCGAGCACTGCGACCCAGCACCCTGAGCACTGAGCACCCAGCACCCCGAGTACTGAGCACCCAGCACCCCGAGCATGGGGCACCCAGCACCCTGAGCACTGAGCACCCAGCACCCCGAGCAATGAGCACCCAGCACCCTGAGTACTGAGCACCGAGCACCCCGAGTACTGAGCATCCAGCAACCTGAGCACTGAGCACCCAGCACCCCCAGCAATGAGCACGCAGCACCCTGAGTACTGAGCACCCACCACCCCGAGTACTGAGCACCCAGCAACCTGAGAACCGAGCAGCCAGCACCCCCAGCAATGAGCACCCAGCACCCTGAGTACTGAGCACCCAGCACCCCCAGCAATGAGCAACCAGCACCCTGAGTACTGAGCACCCAGCATCCCGAGTACTGAGCACCCAGCAACCTGAGAACCGAGCAGCCAGCACCCCGAGCGCTGAGCACCCAGCACCCTGAGCACTGAGCACCCAGCACCCTGAGTACTGAGCACTGAGCACCCCGAGTACTGAGCACCCAGCACCCCGAGCACTGAGCACCCAGCACCCTGAGTACTGAGCACCCAGCACCCTGAGTACTGAGCACCCAGCACCCTGAGCACTGAGCACCCAGCACCCTGAGTACTAAGCACCCAACACCCCAAGCACTGAGCACCCTGAGTACTGAGCACCCAGCACCCCAAGCACTGAGCACCCCGAGCACTGAACAGCCAGCACCCTGAGTACTGAGCACCGAGCACCCTGAGTACTGAGCAGCCAGCACCCTGAGTACTGAGCACCCAGCATACTGAGCACCGAGCACCCAGCACCCTGAGTACTGAGCACACAGCACCCTGAGCACTGAGCACCCAGCACCCTGAGTACTGAGCACCGAGCACCCTGAGTACTGAGCACCCAGCACCCCGAGCACTGAGCACCCAGCACCCTGAGCACTGAGAACCCAGCATACTGCGTATTGAGCACCCAGCACCCTGAGTACTGAGCACCCAGCACCCTGAGCACTGAGCACCCAGCACCCTGAGTACTGAGCATCCAGAACCCCGAGCACTGAGCACCCAGCACCCTGAGTACTGAGCACTGAGCACCCAGCACCCCGAGCACTGAGCACCCAGCACCCTGTGTACTGAGCACTGAGTACCCAGCACCCCGAGCACTGAGCACCCAGCACCCTGAGCACTGAGCACCCTGAGTACTGAGCACCCAGCACCCTGAGCACTGAGCACCCAGCACCCCGAGCACTGAGCACCCAGCACCCAGAGCACTGAGCACTGAGCAACCTAAGTACTGAGCACTGAGCACCCTGAGCACTGAGCACCGAGCACCCTGAGTACTGAGCACTGAGCACCCAACACCCCAAGCAATGAGCACCCTGAGCACTGAGCACCCAGCACCCCAAGCACTGAGCACCCTGAGTACTGAGCACCCAGCACCCTGAGTAATGAGCACCCAGCTCCCTGAGTACTGAGCACCCAGCTCCCTGAGTACTGAGCACCCAGCACCCCGAGCACTGAGCACCCAGCACCCTGAGTACTGAGCACTGAGCACACAGCACCCCGAGCACTGAGCACCCAGCACCCTGTGTACTGAGCACTGAGTACCCAGTACCCCGAGCACTGCGACCCAGCACCCTGAGCACTGAGCACCCAGCACTCCGAGTACTGAGCACCCAGCACCCCGAGCATGGGGCACCCAGCACCCAGAGCACTGAGCACCCAGCACCCCGAGCAATGAGCACCCAGCACCCTGAGTACTGAGCACCCAGCACCCCGAGTACTGAGCACCCAGCAACCTGAGAACCGAGCAGCCAGCACCCCCAGCAATGAGCACCCAGCACCCTGAGTACTGAGCACCCAGCACCCCTAGCAATGAGCACCCAGCACCCTGAGTACTGAGCACCCAGCATCCCGAGTACTGAGCACGCAGCAACCTGAGAACCGAGCAGCCAGCACCCCGAGCGCTGAGCACCCAGCACCCTGAGCACTAAGCACCCAGCACCCTGAGTACTGAGCACTGAGCACCCCGAGTACTGAGCACCCAGCACCCCGAGCACTGAGCACCCAGCACCCTGAGTACTGAGCACCCAGCACCCTGAGTACTGAGCACCCAGCACCCTGAGCACTGAGCACCCAGCACCCTGAGTACTAAGCACCCAACACCCCAAGCACTGAGCACCCTGAGTACTGAGCACCCAGCACCCCAAGCACTGAGCACCCCGAGTACTGAGCACCCAGCACCCCGAGCACTGAGCACCCAGCACCCTGAGTACTGAGCACCCAGCACCCTGAGTACTGAGCACCCAGCACCCTGAGCACTGAGCACCCAGCACCCTGAGTACTAAGCACCCAACACCCAAAGCACTGAGCACCCTGAGTACTGAGCACCCAGCACCCCAAGCACTGAGCACCCCGAGCACTGAACAGCCAGCACCCTGAGTACTGAGCACCGAGCACCCTGAGTACTGAGCAGCCAGCACCCTGAGTACTGAGCACCCAGCATACTGAGCACCGAGCACCCAGCACCCTGAGTACTGAGCACACAGCACCCTGAGCACTGAGCACCCAGCACCCTGAGTACTGAGCACCGAGCACCCTGAGTACTGAGCACCCAGCACCCCGAGCACTGAGCACCCAGCACCCTGAGCACTGAGAACCCAGCATACTGCGTATTGAGCACCCAGCACCCTGAGTACTGAGCACCCAGCACCCTGAGCACTGAGCACCCAGCACCCTGAGTACTGAGCATCCAGCACCCCGAGCACTGAGCACCCAGCACCCTGAGTACTGAGCACTGAGCACCCAGCACCCCGAGCACTGAGCACCCAGCACCCTGTGTACTGAGAACTGAGTACCCAGCACCCTGAGCACTGAGCACCCAGCACCCTGAGCACTGAGCACCCTGAGTACTGAGCACCCAGCACCCTGAGCACTGAGCACCCAGCACCCCGAGCACGGAGCACCCAGCACCCAGAGCACTGAGCACTGAGCACCCTGAGTACTGAGCACTGAGCACCCTGAGCACTGAGCACCGAGCACCCTGAGTACTGAGCACTGAGCACCCCAAGCACTGATCACCCTGAGTACTGAGCACCCAGCACCCTGAGTAATGAGCACCCAGCACCCTGAGTACTGAGCACCCAGCTCCCTGAGTACTGAGCACCCAGCACCCCGAGCACTGAGCACCCAGCTCCCTGAGTACTGAGCACTGAGCACACAGCACCCCGAGCACTGAGCACCCAGCACCCTGTGTACTGAGCACTGAGTACCCAGTACCCCGAGCACTGCGACCCAGCACCCTGAGCACTGAGCACCCAGCACCCCGAGTACTGAGCACCCAGCACCCCGAGCATGGGGCACCCAGCACCCTGAGCACTGAGCACCCAGCACCCCGAGCAATGAGCACCCAGCACCCTGAGTACTGAGCACCGAGCACCCCGAGTACTGAGCATCCAGCAACCTGAGCACTGAGCACCCAGCACCCCCAGCAATGAGCACGCAGCACCCTGAGTACTGAGCACCCACCACCCCGAGTACTGAGCACCCAGCAACCTGAGAACCGAGCAGCCAGCACCCCCAGCAATGAGCACCCAGCACCCTGAGTACTGAGCACCCAGCACCCCCAGCAATGAGCAACCAGCACCCTGAGTACTGAGCACCCAGCATCCCGAGTACTGAGCACCCAGCAACCTGAGAACCGAGCAGCCAGCACCCCGAGCGCTGAGCACCCAGCACCCTGAGCACTGAGCACCCAGCACCCTGAGTACTGAGCACTGAGCACCCCGAGTACTGAGCACCCAGCACCCCGAGCACTGAGCACCCAGCACCCTGAGTACTGAGCACCCAGCACCCTGAGTACTGAGCACCCAGCACCCTGAGCACTGAGCACCCAGCACCCTGAGTACTAAGCACCCAACACCCCAAGCACTGAGCACCCTGAGTACTGAGCACCCAGCACCCCAAGCACTGAGCACCCCGAGCACTGAACAGCCAGCACCCTGAGTACTGAGCACCGAGCACCCTGAGTACTGAGCAGCCAGCACCCTGAGTACTGAGCACCCAGCATACTGAGCACCGAGCACCCAGCACCCTGAGTACTGAGCACACAGCACCCTGAGCACTGAGCACCCAGCACCCTGAGTACTGAGCACCGAGCACCCTGAGTACTGAGCACCCAGCACCCCGAGCACTGAGCACCCAGCACCCTGAGCACTGAGAACCCAGCATACTGCGTATTGAGCACCCAGCACCCTGAGTACTGAGCACCCAGCACCCTGAGCACTGAGCACCCAGCACCCTGAGTACTGAGCATCCAGAACCCCGAGCACTGAGCACCCAGCACCCTGAGTACTGAGCACTGAGCACCCAGCACCCCGAGCACTGAGCACCCAGCACCCTGTGTACTGAGCACTGAGTACCCAGCACCCCGAGCACTGAGCACCCAGCACCCTGAGCACTGAGCACCCTGAGTACTGAGCACCCAGCACCCTGAGCACTGAGCACCCAGCACCCCGAGCACTGAGCACCCAGCACCCAGAGCACTGAGCACTGAGCACCCTAAGTACTGAGCACTGAGCACCCTGAGCACTGAGCACCGAGCACCCTGAGTACTGAGCACTGAGCACCCAACACCCCAAGCAATGAGCACCCTGAGCACTGAGCACCCAGCACCCCAAGCACTGAGCACCCTGAGTACTGAGCACCCAGCACCCTGAGTAATGAGCACCCAGCTCCCTGAGTACTGAGCACCCAGCTCCCTGAGTACTGAGCACCCAGCACCCCGAGCACTGAGCACCCAGCACCCTGAGTACTGAGCACTGAGCACACAGCACCCCGAGCACTGAGCACCCAGCACCCTGTGTACTGAGCACTGAGTACCCAGTACCCCGAGCACTGCGACCCAGCACCCTGAGCACTGAGCACCCAGCACTCCGAGTACTGAGCACCCAGCACCCCGAGCATGGGGCACCCAGCACCCAGAGCACTGAGCACCCAGCACCCCGAGCAATGAGCACCCAGCACCCTGAGTACTGAGCACCCAGCACCCCGAGTACTGAGCACCCAGCAACCTGAGAACCGAGCAGCCAGCACCCCCAGCAATGAGCACCCAGCACCCTGAGTACTGAGCACCCAGCACCCCTAGCAATGAGCACCCAGCACCCTGAGTACTGAGCACCCAGCATCCCGAGTACTGAGCACGCAGCAACCTGAGAACCGAGCAGCCAGCACCCCGAGCGCTGAGCACCCAGCACCCTGAGCACTAAGCACCCAGCACCCTGAGTACTGAGCACTGAGCACCCCGAGTACTGAGCACCCAGCACCCCGAGCACTGAGCACCCAGCACCCTGAGTACTGAGCACCCAGCACCCTGAGTACTGAGCACCCAGCACCCTGAGCACTGAGCACCCAGCACCCTGAGTACTAAGCACCCAACACCCCAAGCACTGAGCACCCTGAGTACTGAGCACCCAGCACCCCAAGCACTGAGCACCCCGAGCACTGAGCAGCCAGCACCCTGAGTACTGAGCACCGAGCACCCTGAGTACTGAGCAGCCAGCACCCTGAGTACTGAGCACCCAGCATACTGAGCACCGAGCACCCAGCACCCTGAGTACTGAGCACACAGCACCCTGAGCACTGAGCACCCAGCACCCTGTGTACTGAGCACCGAGCACCCTGAGTACTGAGCACCCAGCACCCCGAGCACTGAGCACCCAGCAACCTGAGCACTGAGCACCCAGCACCCTGAGTACTGAGCATCCAGCACCCCGAGCACTGAGCACCCAGCACCATGAGTACTGAGCACTGAGCACCCAGCACCCCGAGCACTGAGCACCCAGCACCCTGTGTACTGAGCACTGAGTACCCAGCACCCCGAGCACTGAGCACCCAGCACCCTGAGCACTGAGCACCCTGAGTACTGAGCACCCAGCACCCTGAGCACTGAGCACCCAGCACCCCGAGCACTGAGCACCCAGCACCCTGAGTACTGAGCACCCAGCATACTGAGCACCGAGCACCCAGCACCCTGAGTACTGAGCACACAGCACCCTGAGCACTGAGCACCCAGCACCCTGAGTACTGAGCACCGAGCACCCTGAGTACTGAGCACCCAGCACCCCGAGCACTGAGCACCCAGCACCCTGAGCACTGAGAACCCAGCATAATGCGTATTGAGCACCCAGCACCCTGAGTACTGAGCACCCAGCACCCTGAGCACTGAGCACCCAGCACCCTGAGTACTGAGCATCCAGAACCCCGAGCACTGAGCACCCAGCACCCTGAGTACTGAGCACTGAGCACCCAGCACCCCGAGCACTGAGCACCCAGCACCCTGTGTACTGAGCACTGAGTACCCAGCACCCCGAGCACTGAGAACCCAGCACCCTGAGCACTGAGCACCCTGAGTACTGAGCACCCAGCACCCTGAGCACTGAGCACCCAGCACCCCGAGCACTGAGAACCCAGCACCCAGAGCACTGAGCACTGAGCACCCTGAGTACTGAGCACTGAGCACCCTGAGCACTGAGCACCGAGCACCCTGAGTACTGAGCACTGAGCACCCAACACCCCAAGCAATGAGCACCCTGAGCACTGAGCACCCAGCACCCCAAGCACTGAGCACCCTGAGTACTGAGCACCCAGCACCCTGAGTAATGAGCACCCAGCTCCCTGAGTACTGAGCACCCAGCTCCCTGAGTACTGAGCACCCAGCACCCCGAGCACTGAGCACCCAGCACCCTGAGTACTGAGCACTGAGCACACAGCACCCCGAGCACTGAGCACCCAGCACCCTGTGTACTGAGCACTGAGTACCCAGTACCCCGAGCACTGCGACCCAGCACCCTGAGCACTGAGCACCCAGCACTCCGAGTACTGAGCACCCAGCACCCCGAGCATGGGGCACCCAGCACCCAGAGCACTGAGCACCCAGCACCCCGAGCAATGAGCACCCAGCACCCTGAGTACTGAGCACCCAGCACCCCGAGTACTGAGCACCCAGCAACCTGAGAACCGAGCAGCCAGCACCCCCAGCAATGAGCACCCAGCACCCTGAGTACTGAGCACCCAGCACCCCTAGCAATGAGCACCCAGCACCCTGAGTACTGAGCACCCAGCATCCCGAGTACTGAGCACGCAGCAACCTGAGAACCGAGCAGCCAGCACCCCGAGCGCTGAGCACCCAGCACCCTGAGCACTAAGCACCCAGCACCCTGAGTACTGAGCACTGAGCACCCCGAGTACTGAGCACCCAGCACCCCGAGCACTGAGCACCCAGCACCCTGAGTACTGAGCACCCAGCACCCTGAGTACTGAGCACCCAGCACCCTGAGCACTGAGCACCCAGCACCCTGAGTACTAAGCACCCAACACCCCAAGCACTGAGCACCCTGAGTACTGAGCACCCAGCACCCCAAGCACTGAGCACCCCGAGCACTGAGCAGCCAGCACCCTGAGTACTGAGCACCGAGCACCCTGAGTACTGAGCAGCCAGCACCCTGAGTACTGAGCACCCAGCATACTGAGCACCGAGCACCCAGCACCCTGAGTACTGAGCACACAGCACCCTGAGCACTGAGCACCCAGCACCCTGTGTACTGAGCACCGAGCACCCTGAGTACTGAGCACCCAGCACCCCGAGCACTGAGCACCCAGCAACCTGAGCACTGAGCACCCAGCACCCTGAGTACTGAGCATCCAGCACCCCGAGCACTGAGCACCCAGCACCCTGAGTACTGAGCACTGAGCACGCAGCACCCCGAGCACTGAGCACCCAGCACCCTGTGTACTGAGCACTGAGTACCCAGCACCCCGAGCACTGAGCACCCAGCACCCTGAGCACTGAGCACCCTGAGTACTGAGCACCCAGCACCCTGAGCACTGAGCACCCAGCACCCCGAGCACTGAGCACCCAGCACCCTGAGTACTGAGCACCCAGCATACTGAGCACCGAGCACCCAGCACCCTGAGTACTGAGCACACAGCACCCTGAGCACTGAGCACCCAGCACCCTGAGTACTGAGCACCGAGCACCCTGAGTACTGAGCACCCAGCACCCCGAGCACTGAGCACCCAGCACCCTGAGCACTGAGAACCCAGCATACTGCGTATTGAGCACCCAGCACCCTGAGTACTGAGCACCCAGCACCCTGAGCACTGAGCACCCAGCACCCTGAGTACTGAGCATCCAGAACCCCGAGCACTGAGCACCCAGCACCCTGAGTACTGAGCACTGAGCACCCAGCACCCCGAGCACTGAGCACCCAGCACCCTGTGTACTGAGCACTGAGTACCCAGCACCCCGAGCACTGAGCACCCAGCACCCTGAGCACTGAGCACCCTGAGTACTGAGCACCCAGCACCCTGAGCACTGAGCACCCAGCACCCCGAGCACTGAGCACCCAGCACCCAGAGCACTGAGCACTGAGCACCCTGAGTACTGAGCACTGAGCACCCTGAGCACTGAGCACCGAGCACCCTGAGTACTGAGCACTGAGCACCCAACACCCCAAGCAATGAGCACCCTGAGCACTGAGCAACCAGCACCCCAAGCACTGAGCACCCTGAGTACTGAGCACCCAGCACCCTGAGTAATGAGCACCCAGCTCCCTGAGTACTGAGCACCCAGCTCCCTGAGTACTGAGCACCCAGCACCCCGAGCACTGAGCACCCAGCACCCTGAGTACTGAGCACTGAGCACACAGCACCCCGAGCACTGAGCACCCAGCACCCTGTGTACTGAGCACTGAGTACCCAGTACCCCGAGCACTGCGACCCAGCACCCTGAGCACTGAGCACCCACCACCCCGAGTACTGAGCACCCAGCACCCCGAGCATGGGGCACCCAGCACCCAGAGCACTGAGCACCCAGCACCCCGAGCAATGAGCACCCAGCACCCTGAGTACTGAGCACCCAGCACCCCGAGTACTGAGCACCCAGCAACCTGAGAACCGAGCAGCCAGCACCCCCAGCAATGAGCACCCAGCACCCTGAGTACTGAGCACCCAGCACCCCTAGCAATGAGCACCCAGCACCCTGAGTACTGAGCACCCAGCATCCGGAGTACTGAGCACGCAGCAACCTGAGAACCGAGCAGCCAGCACCCCGAGCGCTGAGCACCCAGCACCCTGAGCACTAAGCACCCAGCACCCTGAGTACTGAGCACTCAGCACCCCGAGTACTGAGCACCCAGCACCCCGAGCACTGAGCACCCAGCACCCTGAGTACTGAGCACCCAGCACCCTGAGTACTGAGCACCCAGCACCCTGAGCACTGAGCACCCAGCACCCTGAGTACTAAGCACCCAACACCCCAAGCACTGAGCACCCTGAGTACTGAGCACCCAGCACCCCAAGCACTGAGCACCCCGAGCACTGAGCAGCCAGCACCCTGAGTACTGAGCACCGAGCACCCTGTGTACTGAGCAGCCAGCACCCTGAGTACTGAGCACCCAGCATACTGAGCACCGAGCACCCAGCACCCTGAGTACTGAGCACACAGCACCCTGAGCACTGAGCACCCAGCACCCTGTGTACTGAGCACCGAGCACCCTGAGTACTGAGCACCCAGCAACCCGAGCACTGAGCACCCAGCAACCTGAGCACTGAGCACCCAGCACCCTGAGTACTGAGCATCCAGCACCCCGAGCACTGAGCACCCAGCACCCTGAGTACTGAGCACTGAGCACCCAGCACCCCGAGCACTGAGCACCCAGCACCCTGTGTACTGAGCACTGAGTACCCAGCACCCCGAGCACTGAGCACCCAGCACCCTGAGCACTGAGCACCCTGAGTACTGAGCACCCAGCACCCTGAGCACTGAGCACCCAGCACCCCGAGCACTGAGCACCCAGCACCCAGAGCACTGAGCACTGAGCACCCTGAGTACTGAGCACTGAGCACCCTGAGCACTGAGCACCGAGCACCCTGAGTACTGAGCACTGAGCACCCAACACCCCAAGCACTGAGCACCCTGAGCACTGAGCACCCAGCACCCCAAGCACTGAGCACCCTGAGTACTGAGCACCCAGCACCCTGAGTAATGAGCACCCAGCACCCTGAGTACTGAGCACCCAGCTCCCTGAGTACTGAGCACCCAGCACCCCGAGCACTGAGCACCCAGCACCCTGAGTACTGAGCACTGAGCACACAGCACCCCGAGCACTGAGAACCCAGCACCCTGTGTACTGAGCACTGAGTACCCAGTACCCCGAGCACTGCGACCCAGCTCCCTGAGCATTGAGCACCCAGCACCCCGAGTACTGAGCACCCAGCACCCCGAGCATGGGGCACCCAGCACCCTGAGCACTGAGCACCCAGCACCCCGAGCAATGAGCACCCAGCCCCCTGAGTACTGAGCACCGAGCACCCCGAGTACTGAGCACCCAGCAACCTGAGCACTGAGCACCCAGCACCCCCAGCAATGAGCACCCAGCACCCTGAGTACTGAGCACCCAGCACCCCGAGTACTGAGCACCCAGCAACCTGAGAACCGAGCAGCCAGCACCCCCAGCAATGAGCACCCAGCACCCTGAGTACTGAGCACCCAGCACCCCCAGCAATGAGCACCCAGCACCCTGAGTACTGAGCACCCAGCACCCCGAGTACTGAGCACCCAACAACCTGAGAACCGAGCAGCCAGCACCCCGAGCGCTGAGCACCCAGCACCCTGAGCACTGAGCACCCAGCACCCTGAGTAGTGAGCACTGAGCACCCCGAGTACTGAGCACCCAGCATCCCGAGCACTGAGCACCCAGCACCCTGAGTACTGAGCACCCAGCACCCTGAGTACTGAGCACCCAGCACCCTGAGCACTGAGCACCCAGCACCCTGAGTACTAAGCACCCAACACCCCAAGCACTGAGCACCCTGAGAACTGAGCACCCAGCACCCCAAGCACTGAGCACCCCGAGCACTGAGCAGCCAGTACCCTGAGTACTGAGCACCGAGCACCCTGAGTACTGAGCAGCCAGCACCCTGAGAACTGAGCACCCAGCATACTGAGCACCGAGCACCCAGCACCCTGAGTACTGAGTACACAGCACCTTGAGCACTGAGCACCCAGCACCCTGAGTACTGAGCACCCAGCACCCTGTGTACTGAGCACTGAGTACCCAGCACCCCGAGCACTGAGCACCCAGCACCCTGAGCACTGAGCACCCTGAGTACTGAGCACCCAGCACCCTGAGCACTGAGCACCCAGCACCCCGAGCACTGAGCACCCAGCACCCAGAGCACTGAGCACCCTGAGTACTGAGCACTGAGCACCCTGAGCACTGAGCACCGAGCACCCTGAGTACTGAGCACTGAGCACCCAACACCCCAAGCAATGAGCACCCTGAGCACTGAGCACCCAGCACCCCAAGCACTGAGCACCCTGAGTACTGAGCACCCAGCACCCTGAGTAATGAGCACCCAGCTCCCTGAGTACTGAGCACCCAGCTCCCTGAGTACTGAGCACCCAGCACCCCGAGCACTGAGCACCCAGCACCCTGAGTACTGAGCATCCAGAACCCCGAGCACTGAGCACCCAGCACCCTGAGTACTGAGCACTGAGCACCCAGCACCCCGAGCACTGAGCACCCAGCACCCTGTGTACTGAGCACTGAGTACCCAGCACCCCGAGCACTGAGCACCCAGCACCCTGAGCACTGAGCACCCTGAGTACTGAGCACCCAGCACCCTGAGCACTGAGCACCCAGCACCCCGAGCACTGAGCACCCAGCACCCAGAGCACTGAGCACTGAGCACCCTGAGTACTGAGCACTGAGCACCCTGAGCACAGAGCACCGAGCACCCTGAGTACTGAGCACTGAGCACCCAACACCCCAAGCAATGAGCACCCTGAGCACTGAGCACCCAGCACCCCAAGCACTGAGCACCCTGAGTACTGAGCACCCAGCACCCTGAGTAATGAGCACCCAGCTCCCTGAGTACTGAGCACCCAGCTCCCTGAGTACTGAGCACCCAGCACCCCGAGCACTGAGCACCCAGCACCCTGAGTACTGAGCACTGAGCACACAGCACCCCGAGCACTGAGCACCCAGCACCCTGTGTACTGAGCACTGAGTACCCAGTACCCCGAGCACTGCGACCCATCACCCTGAGCACTGAGCACCCAGCACTCCGAGTACTGAGCACCCAGCACCCCGAGCATGGGGCACCCAGCACCCAGAGCACTGAGCACCCAGCACCCCGAGCAATGAGCACCCAGCACCCTGAGTACTGAGCACCCAGCACCCCGAGTACTGAGCACCCAGCAACCTGAGAACCGAGCAGCCAGCACCCCCAGCAATGAGCACCCAGCACCCTGAGTACTGAGCACCCAGCACCCCTAGCAATGAGCACCCAGCACCCTGAGTACTGAGCACCCAGCATCCCGAGTACTGAGCACGCAGCAACCTGAGAACCGAGCAGCCAGCACCCCGAGCGCTGAGCACCCAGCACCCTGAGCACTAAGCACCCAGCACCCTGAGTACTGAGCACTGAGCACCCCGAGTACTGAGCACCCAGCACCCCGAGCACTGAGCACCCAGCACCCTGAGTACTGAGCACCCAGCACCCTGAGTACTGAGCACCCAGCACCCTGAGCACTGAGCACCCAGCACCCTGAGT